>NC_133147.1:51868101-52127627 GCF_048418815.1 Hemitrygon akajei
TGCTTTATTATATGCTTACATTGAGATCTCTTTATGCAGATTTTCTGAAGGCTTCAAACAAATTTTCTCCGAAGTTTCGTTTCTTTTATCCACACGATGGTTTATTTTATTTGCTTGTTGATATTCCAGATATTTACGTGTTTCATATTGATCTGTCGTCCGTATTTTATTCTGTTGCTCTGTCTTATGCTCTGTCTACTGCACATTTCTTTATGTCCTTGGTCCATGTTTATATCTTTCGAAATAGTTCTACACTTTGAATTAACTACTTTAACTTTACTGAGTTAAGTTTCAAATTTCAAATCATCCATATATAGAAGGTGTGTCAAGGAAAAGTTCGTTTGATTGTTTCTGATTTTATATCCTATTTTAGTCCAGTTCAGTGAATTAGAGCGCGGGTTTGAAGCTCAAGTTGGATTATACGACCGCCCTGAAACAAAAGATGTCTGGGATTTATTTTGTTGCTGGTGTTTCTACTTTTTGTTTCTAAATGATAGACAATACTTCGTGAGATGTCAGAATTTCGCAAATATTCATGCAGTTTATATTTATTAAGAACGTCTATTAACTATGAGTGTGGAACAGTCAATATAAGTCAACACCTTGAAGATTTCTGTATTTCCCCCCGGCTTGAGGTAGAATTACAGAAGCAATTACATCCTTTCACAGCCTTACCGCATCATTTCCTCTCTTAAGTAAGTATACTGTGGTCATCTAATCGAATGGTGATTGGTTGCAAGACGTATGATGTTAACTTTAAATATATAGTTTTCCAACATGTAACAGGGTGATATTCTCTCTTTTACAGTTAACTTGGTGGCAATTGTGATCCTCTGCCGGGGGAAATGCGGTCTCTCCAAATGCGTCACTCGCTATTTGGGTAGCCATGGCGGCGTCCGATCTCCTGCTCGTTCTCACCGATCCCTTATTGAGGTGGACTACACGGATTTACTTCCCGCTTTCTTTCTTGAACACCACTCACGTTTGCAGAGTCGTCATCGTCTTGCTTGCTGCGGCCACAAATATCTCGGTCTGGCTGACGGTCGCTTTCACGTTCGATCGATCTGTGGCCATTTGTTTCGAGAAGCTGAAATTGAAATATTGCACGGAGAGAACAGCGGCAGCGGTTATAACGATGGTCAGCGTGTTGAGTTTCCTTGTCACAGCCCCTTGGTACTTTGTTTATAGGCCTAGGAGGTTTGTTAGAGGTGTACCTTTCGGTTGTATTATTACTAATAGCTTCTTATACTCACCAGTATGGGGAGCATTTTGACTTGATTGACCGCATTTTAACCCCTTTCCTCCCGTTCATTCTGATATTGCTGCTCAATATTCTGACGGTCAGGCGGATTCTAGCGGCCAGTCGTCTCCGCAGGGGCCTCCGCGGCCGTAAGGATGGAGGGAATGACAAAGACCCGGAGATGGATAAACGAAAAAAATCTGTCGTTTTGCTCTTCAGTATAACGGGCAGTTTCATCTTGCTGTGGGTGACGAAGGTTGTGTTCAACATTTACAGGCGGGTAGCCGGCATTAATTTTTCATCTTATTCTGATCCAAATTATATCGCTCAAACAAGTGCATTTATGCTGCAAATTCTCAGTTCCTGCACCAACACGTGTATTTACATCTTAACACAAAGGAGATTCCGAGAGGAGCTGAGGAACGGGGTAAAATACCCATTAAATGTACTAAATAAACTTGTTAAATCTTAGATAGAGCAAAAATACTTACCTTTCATCAGTGTGTAACTCCCAGAATGGTTTTACCCCTGAGAATGAAATAGTAATGAAGGGAAGATTACGTTTAATAATGTGTATTAAAGAGGGCAGCTGAAAGGAAATTGAGCCTACGGCAAGTTACCTTGGTTTTTCAGTATTGGTGCGGAACAGACCTTCGGAATGTTTCGTGGTAGATAATTTTACAGAAAAAGGAAGAGAATTAAAGTTGATGACGGAGTGATTGAATCATCGGAGAGTGAGAGTTGAGTGAATTGTGCTTCTTTCGGTACCGGCACAGGACTGTGGCGAGCTAGTGGAGCTATGGGATTTGTTCAGGATGTGGGGAAAGGGTGGTGCATTGTGGCTCATTTGGAGGGTGACACAGGTCCGTAGCAAGGATGATTCAGTGGGATTAGCGCAGGGGCAGACACGGGGCTGTGGGGCGAATGAGGAAGTCGGATCGGTTTGTAGATTGACACAGGATTGTGAGGAAGGATTAAAGCAATGTTGCTTATTTGGGGATAGGCACAGAGCTGTGACAAGAGAGGAACAGTGGGATAATTTCAGGGACTGACACAGAGCTGTGGATAGAGAAATTGGGGCAGCGTGGTTCGTTTGGAGGGTGCACAGGACTACGGCAGGAATGAGGCAGTGTGTCTACTTCGCCTTCAGACACAGGGCAGCTGAGAGCGAGCGGAGCAGTCGGATGAGTTTGGTGACTGCGACAAAGCTCTGGGTAGAATGTGGGACAGTGGAATTACTTTAGGGAATAACGTTGACTGTGGGGAATTCTATTAGCAACTAGTAGAAGCAGTAGTATCAGCCATAGTTGTCATGGTCCTGTTCATAGTCGTATATATAGTATTCGTAATAGTCATAATATTAGTACTACCATTGACTATTAATAGTAGTAGTTATAGTGGTACCATTAACGGTTGTAGTTAGAACATTACCGCACAGTTGTTATAATATTGTTCTTGTAGTGATAGTAGTAGACATGGTAATATTAACAGTAATGATGGAAGTCGTAGTCGCTAACGAGGATTACAGGAAAGAACTGGAGAGCAACCCTGGGTAGAGCAGTACACGGAATGTTTGGATTGTCATGAAGAACATCACCGGCTTCACTCAGCCGAGTTGTGGAGCCTCGGAATGCGGCCGTGAATGGGTTAATGAATTCAACCAATTCTTCAATGGGTTTGACACTTGCCCTGCTGTTCACACACCGCATCCACTGGGCACACCAGTCCAGGTACCGAGGCCACCGATCTTCACTTAGCACCAACGCTTCCCCTTCTCCCTCCTCCACCCGCCAGTTCAACACATGGATAAACAACACTGGCTGCCACTATCTACAGCCCCTCCTTGCACTGCATCTTCCATCCACACGTCCATATACCAACTGCTATCGTCCTGATATGCGCCCCACCCGGCCCCAACCGTCCACTAACTCCACAGTATCATGAGCCGTCCTTCCCCATTGAGCAGATGCGAACGGTTCTGGGAAAACTCAGACACAGCAAAAATCAAATTCTCCAAGAACCTGATGCACTCGCCCCTGCACCAATATGTACAAAGGCATCTGGCTCCCACCTCCCCGCCAACGAAATGTTGCGGAAGCGATCTGAGTCATCCCTGATTTGGCACCTGGGAGGCAAACATACCATCCGTGTGTCCCGTTCACGTCCACAGAATCTCCTATCTGTTCCCTTCCCTATTGAGTCCCCTATCACTACTGTTCCCTACTTCTCTCTCTTTCCTTTTTCTGCACCGCGGATACAAGCTCAGAGTCTGCAACCCGGTCGTCCTGGCATTTTCCCGGGACGTCACCCGCCAAAAAAGTATCGAAAGCGGTATACTTGTTTTTGAGGGGAATGACGGCAGGGATGCTCTGCTCTAACTGCAATTTCCACTTCTCCTGATAGTCATCTAGCTACTCGCCTCGGGAAACTTCGGGGTGACAACTTTTCACGAACGGACATGGAATGGACCCAAATGCAGGACGCAGGCACTGAAGTACTGGGGGTAGGACAGGATGGGGATGCCATGGCATGCAAGGGGTAATGCAGGCGGGGCTGGATTCCGGAGGTCAGGCAGGTAGGGCAGGATCCCAGAGTTCAGGCAACCGGAGCAGGATCACAGAGTTCAGGCGAGGCAGGAGAATCCCAGAGTGCAGACAGGCAGAGCAGGATTCCAGAGTTCCGGCGAGGCTGGCGGAGCAGGCAGGCAGCGCAGGATTCCAGAGTTCCGGCGAGGCTGGCGGAGCAGGCAGGCAGCGCAGGATTCCAGAGTGCAGGCGAGGCAAGAGGATCCCAGAGTGCAGACAGGCAGAGCAGGATTCCAGTGTTCCGGCGAGGCAGGAGAGCCCCCTGGGGCGGGCGCATAACTCCTGGGCAGGGCCGCCTCCCAGTCAGGAACACGGAGGCCTGGGCAAGGCGCGGACACCTAGGCAGGTGCGGAGCACAACCCATCTGAGGTGAGGGGTAGGAAGGGGACCGAGTCCCCCCGCCGGGCGATGGCAGACGGCCTGGCTCCCCCGACGGAGGAAAGGGACAGGAAAGGACAGAACCACCCGAGGGGTAACAGCGACGGCCTGGCTTACCGAACGGATGCAAGGGTCATAGAGGGACAGGACCACCCGAGGGGTAACGGCGACGGCCTGGCTTACCCGGCGATGGCAAGGGAACAGAAAGGAGCTGGGTCCAGAGTGAGCAGCAGGACATCCGGGATACACCGGTAAATAGGGAGAAGCAAGCAAGCAGCGCGACAGCGCGGGCAAGGCGAATACGGCGGAACAGCACGACCAGCGCACACGAGAGAAGCAGGAAAACAAGGTGAACCTGGATAGAACCGATACAGAGCAGGTTAGAACCCTGGCAGGGTAAACAGGGTACGGGGCAGGTCAGAACATGGGCAGAATATGATACAAGGCAGGCCGGCAACCAGGGGAGAACCGGATTCAGAGCGGCCGGCAACCAGGGCAGAACAGGATTCGGAGCAGCCGAACCAGGTACAGAGCGGGTTGAACCGGCTTCGGAGCAGGACGACCCCCCAACTAGGCTCAGTCCCCGAGCCCCTTATAAACACCTGTCGCCTGTACCTCCTTAAGCCAAGATGATCCAATGGCTCCGGGAGACAGGAGGGCTGGCTGCAAGGCCCGGAGTCCGGAGTCCGCAGACTGGAGCAAGACCCGAAAGGCGGGCTCCAGACCGGACCCAAAATCTACTTCCACGTAACTTTGATCAATCGTACCCTCATTCTCCAGTACAAGCCGAAGGTCATCCAGTTGTGATCCAGATATCTAACAGGGTCTTCAGGGAGAAGCACCGGTTGCACTTCAGGCCGTTGTAGCGTCCCGGGAGACACTGGGTGCACCAACACTCCAACATCCGGCACGAAGATTACACCACATTTATTTAATTAGCACAGTAAGAAAGTGAAGAACAAAAAGGAAGCCTTACCAGGCGCTTTACACAGAGCCGACGCCTCTTTCGAGCCAAAACCTGCCGCTTCGACTCTCGCAAATGGCTGCTCCGTTTAGCCCTTCTGTACTTTGATTTAGTTCGTCCAGTTCTGTTGACGGCACTGATTGTACAATGGACAAACTCCCTCGAAGTTCTCTTTTTAAATAACCGCCGACGACCTGCGAGAAATACCCCTTGATAGAGCTCTGTTGATGCCGCTGAGTGGCCACGTCCAATTTCATGGCAATTGTCACAATGACCCCGGGTTTTCAAGGACCAGTGCCGCTATAATTTATCTACAACAATGTTACTGCAACTCGATACTCCTTCAGAAAAAAAACACTTGCTGCTCCGGAGCCGTAACATTTCTGTGGATAACAACTTGTACATGACTTCCAGTTCCCTGCGTTGGCCATCTTCTGCTGCTAAAAACTCGATCAGCGACAGTAATGTATTAGAGCTGTGAACATCAATCCTGTTCTTCCTGGACCAGCGACTTGCACTATACGGAAAATGTTCTAATATTAAAATTGAGAAAGTGCCTCAACGAAACCTGGTATGAGAAACTCGCAGTCCACTGAAACTGTAGAGAATGAGTGGCTGAGGAACTGGTGCAAGCGCAAAAGTATAAAGTTATGGGATATTTTTCTTGGGAATGGGTGACCTGCACAAATGGGAGGGATTGCACCTGAAATCGAAGGTCACCAATATCCTGGGAGGGAGGTTTGTTAATGCTATTGGCGATGGTTTTAACACGATTTACAGGAGGCTGGGAGGATGCAGAGGAAGTAGACGTTGGGGCAGCTTGTAGGGAGTTTGGGAAGAAGGATAGGTGGATGCTCGAGCAAAGGTGAACTCAGCCAGAGGGCTTGAGATGTGTCTATTTTAATGCAAGGAGAATCGTAAACGAATCGGATGATCTTAGAGCGTGGATCAATACTTGGAACTATGACTTTGTGGGAATTACAAATACTTGGATCTCTTAAGGTCAGGAATGTTTAAATGTTTCAAAAAGGACAGGGAGGGAGGCGAAAGAGGTGAGTGCATGGCATTGCTATTCAAGGATAGTATCACGGCTGCAGAAAAGGAGGAACTCATGTGGGGATTGTCGACTATGGCAGTGCAGGTGGGACTCTGGAAAAAAAGGAAAGCGGCAATAGCTCTACCGGGAGTCTTTATACCCACCTTCCCTCCCCCCAGTAGTAAAAGAGACATCAAGACGGATATAGGGAGGCCGAATCTGGAATGGTCCAATAATAATACGGATATTGTTATCGGTGATTTTAACTTTCCTAATATTGACTGGCATGTCCTCAGAGCAAGGTGTTTGGACGGGGTGCATTTCGTTAAGTGTGTTCAAGAAGGTTTCCTGACGCAATAAGTAAATAAGCCAACGGAAGGAGAAGCTCTACCTGATCTGGTATTCGGAAATCAATATGATCTCGCGGAGGGAGAGTATTTTGGAGGCAGTGATCGCAACACAGTCTCCTATGCCATGGCGCTGAAGAGAGATAGGAACAGACAATCTGCGAAAACATATAGTTGTGGTAGGGGGAAATACGATGCTATTCAGCAGCAACATGGGAGTATAAATTGGAAGCAGATGTTCTCAGCGAAATGCACGGCAGAAATGTGGCAAATGTTCAGGGAACACCAGATACGTTTTGCATACGGTAGGGTATATTACAATGTGGCAGGGTAAGGAAGGCATTCTTCAAGTATGTAAAGAGTAAGAGGATGGGTCGTGTGAGAATAGGACCAATCAGGTGCAATAGTGGAAACGTGTGCATACCGTCGGAGGACGCAGATGAGGAATTTACTGAATGTGTTACTTCAGTATTCAGCAGGGAAAGGGACCTTGTTAACCATATATAAACTATATAACCATATAACAATCATAGCACGGAAACAGGTCATTCCGGCCCTCCTAGTCCGTGCCGAATTCTTAATCTCACCTAGTCCCACCTACCCGCACTCAGCACATAACCCTCCACCCTTCCTTCCATATACCTAGTTCCATATTACCTATCCAAATTTTACATTAATTATCAACTGAACCAGCCCATTTACATTAAATGACACAACTGAACCGGCTCTACAACTTCTACAGGAAGCTCATTCCACACAGCTATCACTCTCTGAGTAAAGAAATACCCCCTCGTGTTTCCCCTAAACTTTTGCCCCCTAACTCTCAAATCATGTCCTCTCGTTTGAATCTCCCCTGCTCTCAATGGAAACAGCCTATTCACGTCAACTCTATCTATCCCTTCCAACATTTTAAATACCTCGATCAAATCCCCCCTCAACCTTCTACGCTCCAATGAATAGAGACCTAACTTGTTCAACCTTTCTCTGTAACTTAAGTGCTGAAACCCAGGTAACATCCTAGTAAATCGTCTCTGCACTCACTCTAATTTAATTGTGGAGATGACTTACAATGAACTGAAACGCTTGAGCGTAAAGATAATAACAAAGAGGGTGTGCTGTGAATGTGTTGAGTGAACTTGTATTTATTTTCTTGGGGGTCGGGGAATGAGACGTGAACTCAGAGAGGTGCACAGGATGATGAGATGGATTGATCGCTTGGATATCCAGGGTGATTTTTTTTTGTCTTCAGGACTGAACTGGATAACACGAGGGCACATAGTTTTAAGGTGCTTGGAAATAGGCACAAGGGGGATGTCAGAGGGAAGTTTTTTCACACAAAGAGTGATGGCTTCGGGAAATACACTCTCAGTGACTGGTAGAGGCGGATACAATCGGATGTTTTAAGAGACTCAGAAAGGTACATGGAGCTTAGAAAAATAGAGGGCTATGCAGTAGGGAAATGCTAGGCAGTTTCTAGTGTAGGTTACATGGTCTGCACAACATTGTGGGCCGAAAGGCCTGTAATGAGATTTTTTTATGTTCTATGTTCTATACAGTGAAATGATAATATTTTTCTTTTGCCCTGGAATCTACGGACGATCATTATCAAATATCAATAAGTTGGCAGCAGAGATGAATATATCAGTTGGAAATATTAACACAAAAACCTTTCTATGACCATGTCACAATGATCTGTCCTGCCCGTGTCGTCTGAAAGGAAATCGGTTAAACCAGATGGCCACGTCCATGAAGTATGACTTCATAGTCGATACGTTATTTTCACTAAGGTTTGCAATCGGAAATAATGAAGTTGTTGACACGACTGCGAGGTATTCAAAGGCAGACAATTATCCTGGGAATAGTAATCTTTTTAAAAATCCGGTATCCTTGCAAGGCATCAAGTGAGAGGGCCTGCCCATATTATCGCTGAGAGAGCATTAGAAATTCACCGCTTCTCTCAGTTATGCGAATGCCAATAACCTTGCGTATCCAAAGCATTTATTCTCCCGTCTGTTATGTGCCAGCAGCAATAGACCACAGAAGCATTTATAATGTTAAACAGCTATATTTCATTATCTATGCAGAATATAGACAACTAAACAAATTATTCCCCTAAATAAAAACTTAACTCTGTTTGCATTTGTTGCTCACAAACGGTGTCAGGTTTGGGAACAGTTCTTAAATGTTAGTCAAACACAGTCCCAGAAATGTCAACCCAGATGATTCCAGAAGTACACGGAAACAGATGAGGGAAAGAAGCTTGTAAATCCACACTAAGATGGCACGAGGCGACGATCGCAGAAAATTCCAGAGGATTAACACTGGGAAAACAAGATAGCAGTGACAGCCGATTCCAGGGGTTGAGTAGTGTTTCAAAATCCACCTAATGATATCACAAGGCGATAGTCATGGAATATTCCGTAACAGAAGTAGTCGCCACCTAAAATATCCAAATCAATGTATGGGTTAATAAAAAGTGGTCGCCACAGGAATACACCAGAAATCCAAGTATGGATCATGTAAAGTGACAGTCAGGTATCCAATATGCACTGTATGCCGCTGATTATCTCAATCCTCTGGACATGGAGTCCGCTGCTATAGCGAACGCTTCAACCATCTCCACCCGGCTCTCTCCTACTGGTACCTCGCAGTCCACTGCTCCTTCTCTGCCGAATGTACCAGAAACCTGTCCGCATTAGAATACAACTCAATGATATAACTTATTGCAAGAGCTTATACAAATATTAAATACCCTTCCCATATCAAAAATACATTGCAAGCTTAACACCTAGAAAGACAATCGGCAATTACATCATCCTTGTCTTTAATGCGAGTCATCGTGAGATCATACTCTTGTAAAATCAAACTCCAATTCAACAACATTCTAATCTTTTTCAACGTACTCGAGAACCCCAATGGATTATGATCTGTATAAACGACAAGTGGCTTCTGAGCTCTGCAAATCAAATTCTGCAAAGCCAAAATAAGTGACAATAACTTTCTTCATGGTGGAATAATTCCTTTGATGCTTATTTAATTTCTTCGAAAGCAGGCCACAAGTTGTTCAATATCATCATAATCATCCCTTTGTAGTAACACTGCTCCTGCAGCTTCATCACAGACATCCACTGCTGAGGAAAATGGCTTTGCAAAGTCAGGTGACCTGAGCACATGTTTCTGACATAAGATGGCCTCCTGACCATGCTCTGTTCATCAATTTTTTCACCCTTCTTCAATGGGAGGGCAATATTCCTACAGAACTTGCCATAATATCCGACCATTCCCAAGAGTCTTCTGAAACCCTTCTACCCGGCTGGAATGGGTAACTCAGCGATTACCTGAACTTTTGCCTGAACAGGAACCAACCTGCCCTGATCTACAACGTAACCAAGATAGGTCACAGTGGCACGGCCAAATTCATTCTTAGCTACGTTAACTGTATGGTTGGCATTCGAGAGACTTTCAAACAGATTTTACACTGCAGAGATATGGACTCCCATATATCATTTCGTGTGACCAAGTCATCAACACAGGCGTCTGCGTGTTCTAATCCCTGAATTACATTATTAATCATCCTCTGAAATGTTCCCGGAACATTCACATTCCAACTGGAAGAACATGGTATTCATACAACCCAGAAGCGTTACAAAAGCAGAGATTTTTCTACCTCTATCCGTTAATGGAACACACCAATACCCTTTAAACAGATCGATTTTCGTACGAAACTTAGCTTTTCCACCCTTGTCTACGCAATGATCCACTCTAGGGATTGGATAAACATCTATTTTTGTTATTGCGTTCGCCTTTCGGTAATCAGTGCAAAACCTAAGACTGACATCTGGTTTAGGTATAACGACACAATGTGATCTCCATTCAGAGATAGAATGCCTAATAATGCCATTTGCTAACTTGTACACAATTTCCTGATCAGCAAGTTTACATTTTCCAGCATTCATGCGATACGGATGATGCTTTATAGGTCTGGCATCACCAGCATCTACATCATTCGAGGTCACTGCTGTTCTTTTTGGAACATCACGGAACAAATCCCGAAATTTCAGAATCAACTGCTTCATTTGTTGCTGCTGCTGTGGTTTAAATGAGCCAGCTTTTCATCAAAGTTTTCTAAAATAGTGGAATCTGGCAATCTAGCCGGAACAATATATGGTTTAAAATGGGCCTCAGAAGGATCATCCATTAAACCTTCAGAGAGCCGAGATTCGCCCCGATTCACAGCAACCGTCACAGCTGCAGTCGGCATTTAACGGTACGGATTAATCACGTTTATGTGATACAGCCATGTTAGTCTCCTTCCATCTGGTATTTTGACTACATAATCCACATTATTGACCTTAGGCACAATTTCATAGGGAGCATGGAATATGTCCTGCAGAGTATTTGTCTGCACAGGGAAAAGAACGACCACCTTAGCTCCTGTCTTAAATGTTCTAACTTTGGCTTTCTTATCACACCAGAGTAAAATATTCTTATTTTACTCTGAGCAGATTTTAAGGTTTCCCTTGGTAGGTTACAAGCCCTTTACCACCTGTCTTTGAATGTTTAAACATTGTCGAACAGACTTATATGCAAGTCATTGTTGGTCCATTGCTGCATTAACAATGCCAAAGGACCTCGAACCTGGTGCCCAAACACAAGAAGAAAACAACTAACCATAACATGACCAGGTTTATGGTAATAGTGACAAACATGACGAGAACGTTTCTCCTTTAGTTGCTTCCCTTCATCTTTATATTTGTCACTATTCCCAGATGTGACTTCTGCTTTACCCTGATTATCCATGCTATTTTTCTGGAAGTTCGTACTTGGGACAAAGTTAGACATTTGGGTTAGAACAAACTCATCTGCTAGCTTAGCAACCTCCTGCAAAGTTGCAGCATCCTTCTCGTCTAAGTATCATAATGAATGCATCCTTTAAACTTTTCAATTAAAACCAACTCTTTCAAATTGTCGTAATCATCATTCACGTTTTTAGATATGCACCAACGTTCAAAACACACAGACATTTCCTGAGCAAATTCCACATGAGTCTGGCTCACAGATTTTCTCAAATTCCTAAACCTTGTCCTATAGGCCTTTGGAACCAGTTTATACGCTTTAAGCAAAGCCTGTTTTACTATCTCATATTCAGCTGCATCTTCAACTGATAGTGCAGAATGAGCCTGCTGAGACTTACCTTTAATTACGCTCTGCAACATGAGACGCCAAAACTCTCTTGGCCACCGTACGCTCTCAGCAGATTTCTCAAAACGCTGAAAGTATTAGCAACGTGGGCCTCATACAATGGAGGAACAAATTTAATTCCCGTCTGGCAACAAACCTTAAATGCATTGAAAAATGATCTGGAAGCGATGCATCGGCAGCTGGATCTTAACCCGTTTCACGTTTCAGCTCGGCATCCTGAGCCCACTCAGCATTCGTGATATATTTTTTTTTAATGTCTGGAGTGGGCTGTTGCACAGTTAATGTCTGGTGTGGGGTGATAATGCTTGCCAAATACAACGAGCCGCTTTGTCCTTGTTGCTGATTTTCTACGGGTAAGCTGCTTGCACAATATATTTTCTCGGTTAAAGCTGATAGGGGTGTAGGACATTTTGCTTTTCGAGAGAAAAGAACCAGGACAAAACCCAGTTATTCCACGGGGAAGACGGACAATTCGTTATGGAAGACGCCGGGATTGAAATCCGAACTCCGACGCTTTGAGCTGGAATAGCGTCACGCTGACTGTTACACTGCGGTTACCGGACTGCTGAAGGTTTATTGTAGATGACGGTGTGGACATGGGTAATGTTCACGTCAATAAATCACTAATTATTTACGCATTTACTAAGGATGCTCATGGTTAGTTGAGTTGAAGCCTGGCTCTTACTTGCATTTTAACTTCGGTTGCGTGTTCTTTTTGCACGGATCTCTGCATGCACCAATTAACTGCTTCAAGAACATTCATACAAGTAAATTGATTCATAGAAATATGACAATTCAGCTACACTTATCTGTGGGAATAAATTTAGTCGAGGTATGATATCGTCCCGCCAATAAGCTGTTGACGCTATTATTTGGAGCTGAGTGTGCCTTCCACAAGCAGAAGCCGTGGATTGAGATCCACAATCTGCGGAGGGCCTGATCTGTGGTATTCACACCTGGCGATTAAGTTAAAGACAAGAGTTCCAGGCACAATCTGCGGAAAGCCACCTCGCGAACGAAATGGCAAATCAGGACCAAAGTTGAATCTGTCATTAGCTCTTCGGCTTGCCGTACAGCGTTGTGCTGTGACGGTTTTGAACACCTGAAGTTACCAATCAATATCTTAATTAGAGTTGTTAGGCTCCGTGCTTTCGGATTGGTCCTCTCATATGAGTAGAGCCTGGCACTGGTTTCTCATATTTAAAGAGAGCTCCCAGTGAGTGCCCGATTGAAGTCATTGTGTCAGAGAGGATGAATTAACTCGTGATTACGCTCAGTGGCCTCTCCAAAGCTCTGATTCGACATTCAACCCCTGGTTTCCCTCTCTTCCTGGGGATCCTGCGGTGCCTCCTCACCTGGGTCCAGTCCAAAGTGAGCGCACCATGACAGAAAGACCACGCTGTCCTATTGACCCATTGAAGATGCTGAACTTCTCCAGTCTGTGATCAAGACTTTTACCCTAGGTCTTTGGGTTCACAGGGTTCGAAAGGTCTCCTATGTACTGTTTCGTTGCGTGTTATATGCTGAGCAATGCTTCTGAACTATATGATCCTGCTCTGCTTCAGAGCGAAATGCAATCTTTCCAATTCATATGCCTTGTTTCCAAGTTACATAACGTAACTATATATTAACTAGAGTTCTTAAACTCATTTGGCTTTGGCATAATCTTGCTAAGCTATTTGTGGCAGGCACATATTTCCCGGAATCCACGATCATTTAAAGAGAACTCCCATTCAGGGCCCGGGTAGGGTCATTGTGTAGTAGAGGATGAATTGCCTCGCTGTGTCGTTCACTCGCTCCTCCTAGGCTCCAAGTCCGACGTTTAACCTCTTTTTTCCGTCTCTTCCTGGGTATCCTGAGATTCCTCCACAGCTGTGTCCAGTCCTCTGTGGGCACACCATGACGGAGTCACTAAAGGGTGTTCGATACTTTTGCCAGGAGCTGAATGCTATTACCTCTTACAAAGTGAAAACAAGGGGCAAAGGTGACATCAAGGCTTCGCTCATTGTCTTCAGTGTTCGCTTTTACCGTCAAAACATGGAGGAAACTTTGCAGATCCCAGTCATTTCCGATTGACAAAATTTTCTTCGCAAACTTCATCAGCAGAAGCGTATCACAGGTGTGTGCTTAGCTCCCTCCTCCACTCGTTTTATCGTTGTGACGATAAAGGTGAGGGTAGCTCCAATGCCATATTTAAGTTTACTAATGTCACCACTGTCGTTGTCCAAATCAGAGCTGGCGACGAATCAGCATACAGGAGTGAGATTAAAAATCTGGCGTAATGGGGTTACGGCAAAAGCTTTTCACTCCGTTGCAAGAGGACCACAAAGCTTTATATTGACATAAGGGTCAGAGAAAGTCAACCTTCTGTCAACTGAAGGTTATTTTTTGCCGGGCACGCGAAATACCCTTCCTCTTTCTCTGTTCCTAATCAGCAAGCCCTGATTATTCCCTCATTCTCTCTTTTACAGTTAACTTGGGGGCAATTGTGATCCTCTGCCGGGGAAAGTGCGGACTCTCCAAGTGCGTCACTAGCTATTTGAAGGCCATGGCGGCGTCCGACCTCCTGGTCGTTCTCACCGATCCATGATGGAGGTGGACTGCTCGGAATTCCTTCCCGCTTTCATTCGAGAACGTCACTCACGTTTGCAGAATCACCATCGTCCTGCTTGCTGCGGCCCCGAATATCTCTGTCGGGCTGACGGTCGCTTTCATATTCAATCGATTGGTGGCCATTTGTTTTGAAAAGCTGAAATCGAAATATTGCACGGAAAGAATGGCGGCAGCTGTGATAACGTTGGTCAGCGTGCTGAGTTTCCTTGTCACAGCCCCTCGGTACTTCGTTCATAGGCCTAGTAGGTTTATTAATGGTGCAGATTTCGGCTGTAATATTACAAATGGGTTCCAACCTTCACCAGCATGGAAAACATTTGACTTGCTTGATCGCAATTTAAACCATTTCCTCCCGTCCATTCCGATATTACTGCTCAATGTTCTGACGGCCAGGCGGATTATAGCGGCTAGTCGTGTTCGCAGGGCACTCGGCGGCCGTAAGGATGGAGATTATGACAAAGACCCGGAGATGGAAAAACGAAAAAAATCTGTCGTTTTGCTCTTCAGGATAACGGGCAGTTTCACCTTGCTGTGGATGACGATGGTTTTGTTCATCATTTACAGAGGAGTAACGGGAGTGGGTTTTTTTTCTCTCTCTCTCTTATTCTGACTCAAATAGCATCACATAAGCAATTGGGTTTATACTGCAAATTATCAGTTCCTGCACCAAAACGTATTTGTATCGTTACCAAAAGGAGAGTCCAAGCGGAGCTGAGGAGCGGGATAAAATATCCATTAAATATACTAACTATATTTGTTACGACTTAGCTAGAGCAGAATACTTATTTTTCAAAGGTATGTATCTCCTACAATGACTTTACCTGTGAGAATGAAAGAGGAATCAAAGTAAGATGACCATTAACAATATGCACTAAAGTGTACGGCAGAAAAGAATTTGAATGCCGACTGCTAATTATCTTTGTTTCTCAGTGCTGGTGTGGAGCCAACCTCGTGAATGATTCGTGGTAGAGGATTTCACAGAACAGGGAAGAGATCTAAAGGTTGTGATGGAGTGATGGAGTTATGTGAACTGCTGGAATTCTGCTCCCGATCCGGCGACACAGGCTTCGCTAGTTTTCTATACCTATGTACGTATATTTTTTGACTGAGATTATTCTTCCCCGTGTATGTTTCTCTCCAGCATTTCTTTCGTTTCCTAATCTCCATCACTCTAAATCTTTCCCTGTGACACAGGATTATGGCAAGAATAGGTCAGTAGCTTTAGTTCACGTCAATTCCACAGGGCTGTGAAAAGCAAGAGGGGCAGTGAGGTTAGTTTAGGGACTCAGGTAGAGCTGTAGGACTGGTTCTGACTTCACACAGCCAGAAGACTGCATTGAGGCTGGTCCAGCCCCTGGTCAGATCATCCCTCGATCCTCTGTGGGTTGCCTACCAGGAGCACACTGGAGGCGACCATGCTGTGATCTACCGGCTGAACAGAATTTACCCCCGTTTGGATAAGCAGGACTGCACAGTAGCCTGTCATGCGCCTTTGTAAGTAACGTAAGCATAGGCCCAGGTAACTTTCGGCATGAACCTTTTAGCTAACACGACTGCGCAGAAGTCATGACTCCTACACAGTCATGCTCCTTTGATTTCTCAACTATCTTCAATACCATACGGCAACCACTCCTGGGGGGAGGAAGCTGCGTTCATGCAAGTTGACTGTGCATGAATAATTGTATCCTGAATAATGGACAACATGACCGTCTGCGTGGCTTCAGAGTTGTGTAAGACATCTGTTGTCGGTAGTACAATCTTGTATGCGGCAGTGTGTGCTGGGGCAAAGTAAGGGAATGCCAACAGGCTGAATAAACATGTTAGAATGAGTCAAACTGGACACACTGATGGCTGAAGTAAAACGGAGGACCCTATGGAAAATCCTGGCAGTTCTGGAACGTTGAGCAATGTGCAGCAAGAGAGGAATCTTGGAGGTCCACATATTTAAATTCCTCATAGTGGCCACCCATTTTAATGGGGTGGTGTAGAAGTAGTATGGTGTGTTCATCAGTCGGGGTACCGAGTACAAAAGCCCGAATAAAACATTCATAGTCACACGTGTGTTCAGTTCTGGTAGTCTCCTCATCAAAGGGATGTGGAACTGTGCAGAAGAGATTTCACAAGAGATTAGAGAGCATGAGTTATGAGGACAGGTTGAGGGAGCAAGGATCTTTCGCCTTCGAAGGGAATAGGATAACTTGATTGTCGTGTAAGTAACGTAAGCATCGGCCGCGGTAACTTTTGGCATGAACCTTTCAGCTAACACGACTGCGCAGAATATCATTCAGAAATGTGGGAGCGTGGACGCTTTCCTGGGGCCTTGGCAGTGGCAGAAATGGACACGTTAAAACCTATTAAACCCATTTGTGACTGTGAGCATGAGGATTAAATTTAAAAGTTTGGTGCAGTATCGTTCTCCAAAGGACCTGTTCCAGGTTCTCGTCTCAATCCTTTAGGTAAGAGATGTTGGGACGTTTGAAGATTCGCCGTGAAATATATACGGTCCGCAGCGTCAACAATACTGCAGCCACGCCAGCCGGTGCGCACCTGGCATCAAGAATTTACCAGCTACACAAGCCGGTGCGCAGTGGCTATCAACAATATACAAAGCCACCCACGCCGGTCGGTGCTCACCGGGCATCAAGAACATACCAGCCACGCAAGCCTATGCGCACTTGTCATCAACAATATACCAGATATGCCAGTCGGTGCGCACCTGGCATCAACAATGCTGCAGCCATTGGACTCATTTTCATTCTGACCTCCTTTTCCGACTTAAACTCCGAAATTTCAACTTTACTCAGTCGCATTCCACAGTTGTCCAACCTCTCGTTTGGAAAAGGCTCAACAACGGATTGTGGATTTGGAGTTCGCTCCCGTCGGAGTAATATTCGAATTGTTTGATTAAAAGAGAAATCAGAATCCGCCGACACGCTAGATAACTTTGCTAAAATGTTTCAATCTTTATTTCCGGAGGCTTACCTACAACCCTCGGAGATGGAAATGCCTCACAGAGTCGGCTACTTAAAAACCACTCGGCATGTGGTTGTGCGTTTTCTAGGTTTCGGAGACAAAAACCATATTATTAAGCTTGCTAGAAACAAAGGTTGTCTCAATTTCAAAGCACTGAAATTCGCTTCATCGAAGATTTTCCACGTTAAATTGTTCACAAACGTTCGGAATTCGCCGCTGTTATGCGTACAGCTTATGAAAAACAGCTGTACCCATCTCATCAATACCCAGCTAAATTAAGGTTTTCGGTCAAAAATTCTGGGGTTCTTATTTTTGATGACCCAGCTGAAGCACTGCGTCGTATTAATTCTCTCCCTGACGAGTGTGAAGCCAGAAGTTTGAATCGTTTTCAACTCTTTGATTGTCTCACGATGTAAGGAGTGATGAAATCAGAAGATTTGATGGCTAGGTAAAGTTATTACCTTAAAATGCTCTTTTAGCTCTGAAAAAAGGCTAGTTTGGGTAGTTTTAACCTCAAAAGTCACAGCGAGGGAACTGCCGAAAGACTCTAGTTAACTCTGAACTTTCTAGATTTTTTGCTTCTGTTTGCAGCATTTAAATAAACTAATTGCTTTTAGGCTTTGTATGCTTTTATTCCGAACATTTAAGTAATTATCTGGGTTTCTTTACGCTTTAAAGATAGACTTGATATTTTTTAAATGGCGATTGTTTCTCTTCTGAGCAAATATTTCAGGATTTTTTTCTTGACGTGCTTTTTCTCCTTATCTAATGTTATGAAGTCTACTTTCAAAATGAAAGATCAAATCAAATTATGTTCTCTTTAGCTCTGTTAAATTGTATACCGACTGCAATGAGTTCTATATCCGGAAGGGGGAGATAGAGTTTTCTTTTTTTTAAATGTTTTATCTTTTATACAGACATGTGGAGTTTATAATTGCATTTCATGCATTCTTTGGGGCTTGCTTCGATTGATATCGACTTATTTCTGGGCTTTCTTGTTTGGGCGTATTTTCCGTTTTTACTTTTCTTATTTTTTATCCCTATTATGGAATTCCGGAGCGTACGCAAATTATTATTATTGCTGCTTATCTCCACCATTTTCAACTACCTTAGCCTGACATGCGACTAACTACTTTTTTTCAGATGTAAAGTCTCATGCTGATATTTAAACAGTTAAATGTTTGAAGTTGGAATGTTCGTGGTTGGAATCATCCTATTAAGCGCAAGAAAACATTTAAAGCTATCAAGCGATTCCGACCTGATTTAATCTTTGCACAAGAGAAGCATATCAGGTTATGTGATAAAAATCGATTTTGAAATTTTGGAAGGGTCCTCAGTCCATGCAAATTCTCAAAGTAAAATTAGTGGTGTTTCTATTTTTATTGATTCCAATATTCCTTTTAACAAGGTGGATACTTAGCTGATATTAATGGTAGATTTTTTGATTCTTAAAGGAATAATTTACAACAGAAAAATAGTTTTGGTCAACATATATCGACCGAATGGTGATGATCCCTCATTTATAAAGCTGCTTTCGCTGTATTGCCTGTTCTAAATGTATACATGTTATACAATCGGTGGCGATTTTAATGATTGTTTAAATCCTATAATGGATATGTCTTCATCCAAACATCAACTCCCGAATCGTTTTGCATCACCTATTAATTCCATTTTAACGGATGATGGCCTATTTGAAATTTGGAGACATATGCATCCTTGTGATAGAGAATATTCCTTCTATTCACATGTTGATAATAAATATTCGAGGATCGACTATTTCATAGTCGACCCGGGTCTTCAATTTAATGTTCAGGAATGTGAATATGATGTTATTGTTATCTCTTATCACGCTCCTTTAAACGTAACATATGAACTGAAAGATGTTGCTTCTATAAGACCACTTTGGTTCTTCCCAGAATACTGGTTACAAAGTTCAGAACTTGTTTGGTTTATTGAAACTCAGATAAAAGAGGGTTTTTTTCTTTAATAATACAGGAAACGTTTCAAAGTTAGTGATTTGGGATACATTAAAAGCTTATTCACGTCGTCAGATTATATCATATATAGCTAAGCTGAAGAAACAGACAAGAAAGGAACCAGAAAAAATCTAAACAAATAAAGATTTAGATAACATCAATGCACCCTCTCCAAATACTATTTGTTTAAATGAAGAGTGCAATTACAATCACAAAATAAATTATTATTAACTTACCCTATTAATATTATATTAAGCAATTTAATATTTGGTTAAATTGAAAAGTCAGTTTTGAATTTCTGGGGATAAAAATAATAAGTTGCTCAATTAAGAGCAGCTAAAGCTAAAAGACAAATTCTGAAGATTCATGAAGAGAATGGGGATTTAGTAAGTAATCATTGACAATATTTTTCAGGATTTTTATTCTGCTCTTCATAAAGATGTTTATAATCTCAACTCCTGGAAAATGAATGTTTTTGTTACATAAGATTAAATTTCTAAATTTAATTTCTAAGTAAGTTTCTAAAACGAAAATGATATACCAGCACGCCAGCCGGTGCGCACCTGGCATCAACGATATCCCAGCCACAGCAGCCGGTGCGCACCGGCTATCAACATTATACCAAACATGCCAGTCGGTGCGCTCCTGGAATCAACAATATACCAGCCACGCGAGCCAGTGCACAGCTGGCATCAACATAATTCACAGCCACGCCAGTCGGTGCGAACCCGGCATCAACAATATACCACACATACTAGCCGGTGCGCACCGAGCATCAACGATATACCAGCCACGGAACTCCGGCTCCCACCTGTGGACATCTAGTCCGCCTTCTCCGACTTAA
Organism: Hemitrygon akajei; assembly: GCF_048418815.1. Taxonomy (NCBI): domain Eukaryota; kingdom Metazoa; phylum Chordata; class Chondrichthyes; order Myliobatiformes; family Dasyatidae; genus Hemitrygon; species Hemitrygon akajei. Next base: position 51,888,260 of record NC_133147.1, read on the forward strand.
AGTCCGAAATTTCAACTTTATTTAGTCGGATTCCATAGAGCGACAGTTACAACTATGTCTATCGTCAGTAGCCCGAAAAAAAAATCCCGAAGCCAGTAACGGTAAGCTTCAGAAAACTGAGGAGATTTCAAACGAGCCACCCTGGGTAAATAGATTAGAGTCTGAAATCAGCTATATTGCTGCTGAACTAACTCAACTAAAAGAAAGATTTCTCCTTCTGGAGCAAAAATGACTCTTTGAGCCTTGATCTTAAAGAGGTTAGTCGAAATGCGGCTGATATTTCTTCTCGTTTGGAAAAGGCTCAACAAAGGATTGTGGATTTGAAACTCGTTTCCGTCGGAATAATATTCGATTTGTTGGATTAAAAGAAAAATCAGAATATGCCGACACACTGGATTATTTTGCTAAAATGTTTCACTCTTTATTTCCGGCGGCTTGGCTGCAAACCACGGAGATCGAAATGGCTCATAGAGTCGGCTACTTAAAAACCTTGGGTCAAGGTAAAATTCGGCATGTTGTTGTGCGTTTTCTTTGTTTCAGAGACGAAAAACGTATTATTATTAAGCTTGCTATAAAACAAAGGCTGTTTCAATTTCGCAGATGTAAAATTCGCTCCTTCGAATATTTTTCACATGAGATTGTTCAAAAACGTTCGGAATTCGCCGCTGTTATGTTACAGCTTATGAAAAACAGCTGTACCCATCCCTTCAATACCCAGCTAAAATAAGGCCTTTTGTCAAAAATTCTGGGGTTCTTATTTTTAATGACCCAGCTGAAGCTTGCGTCTTATTATTGCGTTTTATTACCCTGACGAATCTGAAGCCTAGAATTTGAAGGATTTACAGTTCTTTGATTGTCTCGCGATAAAAGGAGAGATGAAAATGGAATATTTGATGGCTATAGAAAGTAATTACATTAAAATGCTCTTTTAGCTCTGAAAAAGAATGGTTTGGGTAGTTTTAACCTCAAAAGTCACAGCGAGGCAACTGCCGAAAGACTGTAGTTAACTCTGATCTATCTAGATTTTTCATTTCTGTTTGCAGCATTTAAATGAACTAATTGCCTTTCCGCTTTGTAGGCTTTTATTCAGAACTTTTAAGTAATTATCTGTTTTCTTTTACCTTTAAAGATTGATTTGAGATTTTAAAGATAGCGATTGTTTCTCTTCTGAGCAAATATTTCAAGATTTATTTTTCTGGACGTTTTTCTGGATTTTTTTTTCCTTATCTAAAATTATGAAGTCTATTTTTAAAACTGAAGCTCAAATCAAATTATGTTTTCTTTCGCTCAGTTGAACTGTATACCGTCTGTAATGAGTTATATATCCGGAAGAGGGAGATAGAGATTTTTTCTTTTTTTTCCCTTTATTCAGGCAGGTGGAGTTTATAATTGCTTTTTATGCATTCTTTGGGGCATGTTTCGATTGATATCGACTTATTTCTGGTCTTTCTTGTTTGGGTGTTGTTTTTCCCATTTTTAATATTCTTATTTTTTATCCCCATTATGGAATCCGGAGTGTGCGCAAATAATTATTATTGCTGTTTATCTCCACCATTTTCAACTACTTTACCCTGACATGCGACTTGCTACTTGCATTTAGATGTAAAGTCTCATGATGATATTTAAACAGTTAAATGTTTTAAGTTGGAATATTCGTGGTTGGAATCATCCTATTAAGCGCAAGAAAACATTTAAAGCTATCAAGCGATTCCGACCTGATATAATCTTTGCACAAGAGACGCATATCAGGTTATGTGATAAAAATCGATTTTGAAATTTTGGAAGGGTCCTCAGTCCATGCAAATTCTCAAAGTAAAATGAGTGGTGTTTCTATTTTTATTGATTCCAATATTCCTTTTAACCAGGTGGATACTTAGCAGATATTAATGGTAGATTTTTTGATTCTTAAAGGAATAATTTACAACAGGAAAATAGTTTTGGTTAACATATATCGACCGAATGGTGATGATCCATCATTTACAAAGCTGCTTTTGCTGTATTGCCTGATCTAAATGTATACATGTTATTAATCGGTGGTGATTTTAATACATAATATAATGGATAGAACTTCATCAGAAAATCTACTCGCTAATCGTTGTGCATCACTTATTAATTACATTTTAACGGATTATGGCTTAATTGAAATTTGGAGACATATGCATCCGTGTGATAGAGAATATTTTCTCTTTTCACAAGTTCTTAATAAATTTTCGAGGATCGACTATTTTATAGTAGACCCTAGACTTCTATTTAATGTTCTGAGATGTGAATATGATGCTGTTGTTATCTCTCATGACGATCCTTTAAACTTAATATTTGAACTGAAAGAAATTGCATCTATAAGACCACTTTGGCTCTTCCCAGAACATTTGTTACAAAGTTCAGAAATTGTTGGGTTTATTGAAACTCAGATAAAAGAGTTTTTTTCTCTCTTTAATAATACAAGAAACGTTTCAAAGTTAGTGATTTGGGATACATTAAAAGCCTATTCACGTGGTCAGAGTATTTCGTATATAGCTAAGCTGAAGAAACACACAAGAATGGAACTAGAAAAAAATTCTAAACAAATTAAATATTTAGGTAACATCAATGCAACCTCTCCAAATACTGATTTATTTAAAAGAAGAGTGGAATTACAATCACAATTGTAATCCTTCAATATGATATTGAAGGATATTTGCTTAAATTGAAAAGTCAGTTTATATTTCTGGGGATAAAAATAATAAGCTTTTAGCTTCCCAATTAAGAGCAGCTAAAGCTAAAAGACAAATTGTGAAGATTCGTGAAGAGAATGGGGATTTAGTAAGTTATCATTGGCAATATTTTTCAGGATTTTTATTCTTATTTTTATAAATCTTAATTTCCTGCAGATTCCTCGAAAATGATTTTTTAACATAAGATTAAATTTCTAAATTTAGTTTCTAAATAAGTTTCTAAAATGAAAATTATATACCAGCCACGCCAGCCGGTGCTCACCTGACGCCTCGCCAGCCTGTGCGAGGTTATCAACACTATGTCAAGCCACGCCAGTCGGTGTGCTCCTGGCATCAACAATATACCAGCCACGCGAGCCAGTACACTCCTGGCATTAACATAATACACAGCCACGCCAGTCGGTGCGCACCAGGCAGCAACAATACACCAACCACGCGAACCTCTGCGCACTGAGCATCAACAATATACCAAACATGTCAGACGGTGCGCACCAGGCATCAACAATATACCAAACATGTCAGACGGTGCGCAACCAGCATCAACAATATACCAAACATGTCAGACGGTGCGCACCCAGCATCAACAATATACCAAACATGTCAGACGGTGCGCACCCAGCATCAACAATATACCAAACATGTCAGACGGTGCGCACCCAGCATCAACAATATACCAAACATGTCAGACGATGCGCACCCAGCATCAACAATATACCAAACATGTCAGACGGTGCGCACCCAGCATCAACAATATACCAAACATGTCAGACGGTGCGCACCCAGCATCAACAAAATACCAAACATGTCAGACGGTGCGCACCCAGCATCAACAATATACCAAACATGTCAGACGGTGCGCACCCAGCATCAACAATATACCAAACATGTCAGACGGTGCGCACCTGGCATCAACAATGCTCCAGCCAGTGGATCCGGTGCGCACCTGGCATCAGCGATCTACCAGCCAGTCGAGCCGATTCGCACCTGGCATCAACTGTCACGCGAGACACGACAAGATGAGAAAGGGGTTGATGAAGATTATGGAATATTTCCTGAGGACTGGGAAAGGACTGTCACAACGCTGCTTAAGGAAGGAAAGCTTAAGCAGAAGGAAAAGAATAGGCCAGTTAGCTTGGATGAGGTTGGATGAGGTTTTGTAGATGAAATATAAAGTGGGCCAATGTCGGCAGGACAGTATGTGGATGTCGTTTACTTGAAGACATTTGACAAGATGCCGCATATGAGGCTGCTTTAAATCGTAGTAATGATCAGGTTGCAACATAGATAGAAATCTCACGGCCAGGCATGAGGTGGTGTCGCAATCGGAGGCGCCTATCCAGCTGCCTCCAGTGGTGTTCCACGCTTCAGGTTAGAAGTCAGCGATTTGAATGACAGAAGTGATGACATTGTGACCAACTTTGCAGAAAATAGATACGGGGAAAGACAGATAGTGTCGAGGGCGCAGGGAGCTTTCATAAGGACTTGTACAGATTGGGACAATGGCGAAGAATTTGCAGATGGACTACATTGTGGGGAATCATATGGCTATGGACGAAAAAAAGAATAGAATATTTTCTAAACGGTTAGGAGATTCAAAATTCAGAAATTCAGAGGTACAATGAGACTTGGTTGTTGTTAACCTCCATTCCATAAAGGATTAATTTCCATCTTGAGATCGAGGCAAGTAACTCGATGTCAACATTTATTTCGAGAGACCTATTAAGGCATTGGTCTGTATTTTGAGCAGCTCTCAACCCCTTATCTTGAAAAAAATGTGCTGTCATTGGAAGGGGTCCAGAGAAGTTTCACGAGAATGATTTCAGAAATGAAACGGCCTTTGATAGCTCTGTGCCTGTCTCCATTGTTGTTTAGAAGAAATGAGGAGTTTATTGAAGCCTATCTGTCACGGATTCGATCGTTAATTCCCTATTTTGCTCCTAATTTAATTTGATTGTGCCATAGTTCCGACCGTTAATTCCCCATTTGCTGCTACTTCTCTTTGATGACGACAGACCTGCAGCATAAGAGCCCCGTCTTTACAACCACTCGTCGCCAGATCGTTGGTTTTGCCTCTGTGGTGATTAACGCATCCCGGCCGCTCCGGATCGTATGTTCGAAGTTTTTCTCCAATTTCAAGGCTCCATGTCAAGGTCCCTCCTGTTAACTGCTCAACGTTCACGTCCGCGTAAACATCCCAACACAATCCCCGTGCCTTTGTCCTGCACTTGAGTTCGCTTCATTCGCTCACTGCAGCAGAACGACCTGGTAACACAGCGGACACGAATACCCTGCAACCAGTCCTCGCCAGCCAGGGCTCCCTACTGGGTCAGCACGATGAACCTCTCCGGGATGCCATGGAGAACCTCCGTTCCCTGTCTGCTAACGTAACGAAGAACGGTAACCAGGCGGACCGTGTATCCACTCATTTTACCCCATCCACTCCTGGAACTCTGTCTAACCAGCCTGTAGTGGCAACCCCCTACGTGTCAGCAACAGCCCCGCCAAGAGAGTACCTGAACTAGAAAACTACGTTGAGGATTTGGGGAAGTGCTGAGCCTTCCTACTGTAATGCTCCTTCGAACAGCAGTCATCCACGTACTCCACGAAAATTCAAAGATGGCTTATATCATGGGGATGTTGCGGAGAAGTGCGTCATCGAGTGCTACAGCTGTTTGGGATAATCAAACGGATATCTGCTCCTCATTCCCCACCTTTATCGCGGAAAATAGAACGCGTCCGACGGGGGGGGGGCGGTGAACGATGAGGCACTCCAAGCAGTCTTTCAGAATGGTCTCAACGAAAGACGAGTTGGCAGCAAGAGATGACACCGACAGCCTGGATTCCTTGATCTCCCTAGCCACCAGGTTGGACAATCGCCTTCGAGAACGCCATAGGGAACGATCTGGTCGGCCACTCTCCGGCACTCAGTACCGGTACCCACCAGCATAAGCCTCTCTTCTCCTCCTGCTCCTGGAATAGCTCCCAGCCCGGGCGTTTCCACCACCCCGAGAGAGGAACCCATGCAGCTGGGATGGAACCGTCTTTCTCCCACAGAGATACTCTGGAGATTGAGAGCGGGGAAGTGTCTGTATTGCCACTTCCGTGCTATATGTTCTCTTCGGCCAAAAGGGAAGGCTCACCAGGAGAAAGAGTGGACAACATTTCGTTGCATCCCCCGAATCCGGATGCAGATCCCAGCTACGTTACGTTGCAACCAACTGTCCCTGCCTCTGTCAGCTCTAGTGTACTCCGGAGGTGAGGGAAATCTGGATGAAGACATAGCTTCCCGGGCCGGAATTCCTCGCAAGCCGTTAAATAACCCCCTGGAAGCCTGGGTACGATTTAACTTAATTTCCTCTCCTCTAGCTCCTATAGTTCTTGGGTACCCCAAGAACAGCCATAACAGCCATAAACAGCCATAATCCCCACTTTAATTGGTCCACCGTGTGGCGGCGCCCATTCCTCGACTCACCTCTCCTGAAACCCATTTTCACTGGGAAACCGAAGCGGACTCAGCCTTCTCTGAGCTGAAGAGGCGTTTCAGCTGCGCTCCCATCTTGTTCTAACAGGACCCCTCTCACCAATTCATTGTGGGAATCGACGGCTCCGGCTCTGGGGTACGAGCGCTCCTCTCCCAACTCTCCGGCCTAGACCAAAAACTCCATTCCTGCGCATTCTTCTCCCGCTCGCTAACCCCGCCGAATGGAAATACGATGTAGGGAACCGGGAGTTATTGGCCGTCAAACATGCTTTGGGGGAGTGGAGGCCTGGGTTGTAGGAAGCGGAACATCCATTAATAGTCTGGACAGATCACAAGAACTTCGCATACAGCCACCAAACTCCTGAATTCCCGCAAAGCCCGTTGGGCATTATTTATTGGCCGTTTCAGGTTCATACTCAATCATCATCCGATGTCCAAGAAATGAAAGCCCGATGCTCTCTCCCGTCAATACGTCTCCAAGCAGGGCCTTCCCAACCACGAGACCATCCTTCCACCATACTGTGTAGTGGCTGCCCTCACCGGGAAGATCGAATCCATAATGAAAGAGGCCCACGGACTCAACCTGACCCAGGCAATGGACCCTCCAATAGCCTCGTGTTGTCTGACTCTCCTCGCTCTCAGGTTCTCCGGAAGGGGCACACCTCGTTTTCCCTGTCATCCCGGAATCGATAAACTCTGTCCATTCTGAAGAAATATTTCTGGTGGCTCTCCACTGGCGCTGACACTCATTCCTTCGTCTCTGCCTGTTCTGTTTGTGCCCGCGGAAAAGCCTCCCAACGATCACCTGCTGGGTTGCTCGCCCTCGACCTGTCCCTTACCGCACTTGGTCTCATATTGCGCTGGATTTCGTTATTGGACGACCCCCATCACATGGGAGCCGTGGTGGACCGCTTCTCCAAAGTTGTGCGCTTCGTAGCCCTTGCCAAACTCCCGTGAGACAGGCGACCTCCTTATTCGTTACGTCTTCCGCCTTCATGGAATTCCCTCTGATATTATTTCTGACCGGGTCCCCAATTCATCTCTCAAGTCTGCAGATCCTTTTGTTAAGCACTTGGAGCCTCAGTAAACTTGTCTTCCGCCCGCAGACTAATGGTTAAACAGAACGAGCATACCAGGATTTGGAAGCAGAACTGAGCTGCATCATCGCCAAAACCGTCATCCTGGAGCACCCATCTCGACTGTGTCGAGTACGCCCACAACTCCCTGATCAGCACCGCCACCGGAATGTTTCCGTTCACCCCCCTCTGTTTCCCGCACATGAAGATGGCATTGCTGCGGCTTCTGTTCAGGCCCATCTCCGCCAGTGTTGTAAGATCTGGAAGGATGCATGGGCTGCCCTGCTCCTCTCAGCCGACCGCAACTAGAGCATTGCCGATTACCATCGGACTCCGGCACCTGATTATCTGCCTGGTCAGAGGGTTTGGCTCTCTTCAAAAGACATCTCCCCCAAAAACGAACCCATGAAACTCTCCCCTCGCTTCCTGGGACCATTCGAGATTGAGAGTGTCATCAAACCCTCGGTGGTCAGACTCAAACTGCCCGGATCCATCCACATTATACACACGTTCCACGACTCCCAACTGAAACCTGTATCTGTCAGCCCTTTCTGCCCTCCTGCCGAAACCCCTGCACCTGCCCGGATCATTGACGACCACCCAGCCTACACCGTCCAGCAAATACTTTGCCGCCGAGGCAAAGGCCTCCTGTATTTGGTCGATTGGGAGAGATACAGCCCGTAGGAACGCTCCCGGATTCCCCGCTCCTTCATCCTGGACCGTTCTCTCATTCGTGATTTCCATCGAGACAATCCGAACAAGTCTGGTTGTTCGCCTGGAGGCTCCCGTTGGGGGAGAGGCTAGTGCCACTGTCCCGATCGTTAATTCCCTATTTTGCTCCTAATTTGCTTTGATTGTGCCACGGTTCCGACCGTTAATTCCTCCTTTGCTGTCAATTCTCTTTGATGAAGGTACCCCTGGTATCCATCAAGACCTGCAGCATAAGAACACCGGAGTTACAAACTCTAGTCGCCAGATCGCTGGATTTGCCTTTGTGATAAGTAACGTTTCCCAGTCACTTAGAACCGTTTGTTCTAAGTTTTGCTCCAGTTTCAAGGTTCCGTGTCGAGGCTCAGTGTCAAGGTCCATCCTGGCTGCTGATCAACGTTCACGTCCGCGTAAGCATCCTAACTCAATCTCCATGCCTGTGGCCTGCACTTGGCTTCGCTTCATTTGCTTACTACAACACTATCGAATGCTGAAGGGCAGACACAGAGAAGGTGTGGAGCGGATGTTTCCTATAGTAGATGAATCCAAGACCATAGTGCATAGCTTTAAGATGGAGATCTCCATTTAGAACAGAGATAAGAAAGAATATCTTTAGCCAGAGGATGATATTTATTGCCAGGGGCGGGCGTGAAGGCCAGGTCGTTGAGCAGATTTAACCCTGAGATTAATAGTGTTTTGGTTATTCGGAGCATCAAAAGTTACAAATCAAAAGGCAAGGGAATTGGATTAGAGGGGTAATTAATCAGTCACGGCCTGGTGGAGCAGGCGAGTGGCTTAGCGCTCTAATTGTTCTCGTGTATCATATGGGTCTTTTGACTAACAGTACTGTGCAATAGTCATAGATACAAATAACTCTAGCTAGGATGCCTTCTACCTTTATACAGTCCGGTATTTATCAACATGAGGCTGAGAGCGTGTTCGTAAATCTAGCGAGAGCGAAGGATATTGGACTGGTGATGGGTGCAGTGCCGCTGGTGGGGTATGGAACAGGTGGCAGAGAAGGAGTGTCAGGGGCCGGTGCAGACCCAACTAGCACTGAGGCACCTGGAAAGGTACTTTTGATCCCAAAGCAAATGATCTATCGATCATTACAGTATATCTCTCTGGTGTTTCGTGCTCCCTCGCCTCTCCCTTCCCCTTTTCCCAAGCACGATTCCTTTCTCTCTGTCCTCTTCCCACTCTCGGTTCACATTGGAGACCAATGTCTGAATCAGTTTATTATCCATCAGGAATGTCATGTAATTTGTTTTTTCTATGTGTTTTCTTTTCAGGCAGCAGTATGGTGCAATGCGTAAAATTTCTCGCATTACCCTGCAAAAGTCGTCGTCAACCTAGCTACATATCTGTGCCTAAGACCTCTTCAAAGTACAGTATATATCTTCATCATATCTTATACCTTATCAGACAGTGAAAATGGACTGACATATGGGAGCGAATAAACTCTGCCACTGTAGTAGATCATAGTGGGGGGGGGGGAATTTTCTTTCTAAAAAATGATATTTTACATACCGCGTCTCAGCTGCTGGACTGCTGCTTTGATGTTGTTGTAAACTTTGTAAAAGGTGGATTGTGTAGATTAGAAAAGGATTGTATTGTGAATATTTCGAGTTTTTGCGGTTTTTCATTTGCCGTTTTAGCAACTTTAGTATTCATCATCGTTCATAAACCGTATTATAGTTTTGCAGTAGTACTGAAACATCCTGATTTGTTCTATACGTCATTTGCATGCATATTTAGAACTTAGTTCAACATTAGCTTGGATTTTTTTCTACTGCTTTTTGTGGTAGGCACTGATTTTGGACTAATTGTCGTGGTCCAGATTTATCTCAATTGATAGCAACCTGGTGTATTGATATCCTATTTAAATCATAGAGACAGACCACACCTTTATTGCAAAAAGAAACATCAATTCCATCGTACAAATCATTGACATATAACGTAAAAAGCATCGGTCCTAACACAAGGCCCCGTGGAACACCACTACTTACAGGCAGCCAGGCAAAGAATGTCCCCTTTATTCACACTCTTTGCCTCCTGCCAAACAGCCAATGATTTATTCCGGCCAGTACCTTTCCGTTATACCATGAATTCGTAGCTTTTTAGGAAGCCTCATATGTGGCACCTTATATATATATACACTTTATATATCTGAAGACACTTTTGATATTCTCTATAATATTATTGGCTCGCTTACTTTCGTATTCCACCTTCTTAATGACTTATTGGTTGATTTCTATTGATTTTATGAACTTCCCACTAAATTTGGCTCGATTATATGCCCTCCCTTTGGCTTTGTCAGAACATTATCATGGGAATCGCAACCCTACTATAAATCCGGTATCTTCACAAAGTATCTCGTCAGAGTTCTTGACCATGCCAACGCCAACAGCGCATTCGAAATTCACCACTTCTTTCAATTATGAGAATGCCGACAATCATGCGCGTTGAAAGCAATTATTATCCCGTGACTTCATTGGTTGGAGTTCTCAGTCAGTCGCTGCTACAATGTCAATGTTGTCGCTCAGATGTAACCACTTAGTATAAATGTTTTATTTCAGGGAGCGGACTGTTTGCCAAAATGACCTGTTATGTTTTCCAAGTTCTTTTTGGAATACTGCTCCTTGTCGAATTTAAAATTCAGACCTTATTTTCCTGCAGAACCATCACTGGTATTGAAAGCACATTATTCTCTGCACGGAATAAACTCTAGAAAAGCGTTTGGGCAAATGGTTGGAAGCGTAGTGTATCTCTTGCTTCGGCTAGTGGCATAATATAGGTGGTGATAGCCCCCGGCCCGACAAATGTAAGAAACTTCGTTTAGGTAGAGTCTAAGCAATGTTCCCCCACTTAGAATTCAGTACCCAGAAATAACAAACAGTATACAATATGAGATTAAACGATTAATCTTTATTATTCTTACTTTGACTACATGGCTAGTAAAGAAAACGCAAAATAAAGAAAGAAGACCCATTCTTATGAAACATTCTATTGCGCAATGTTGGAGCTCCCTGATAAGCCGCTTGTCCACAATGGACCTACTCCGATTGTCGGTGTCCTTCTGACCCTCCCTCCATGTCCACTCCGTCCACCAGTCTATTCACTCTCCAATCGCGTCTTCTCTCCTCATCTCTCCCCTGCAAAAGACTGCGAAAATTCACAAGACTCACAAGAAAGAACAACATCATTCCAAAACCCGTTTACTCTAGTCATAAACTAAACATTGCTGCCACGGAGAAACCACGACATTATCAGTGAAGCCTTAACGCATGTTACACAGCAGTGAAACCTTGCAGCACATTAAAGTAACATCGTCAACTGAAGAGTAAAGCTCTTTGCAGCTTGGTATACTGGACCATTCCAGAATTCGGAATATTATTTTCAAATGTTTGGAATCGGCTGTTTCATGTCATAGCTAATTATGGTTGCAAATATAGCGCGCCCTTTTTCCCCTTTATTGCTGACTTCCTAATGGGTAAGCAGCTCGCACACTGTATTTTTTTCGTTTATAGCTGGTGGGATGTGGAATGTTTTGTTTTCGTATTCAGAAAACGAAGGATGATAGCCCGGCGATGTACTTACCGTCTGGGTGCGTCGTTCAGTGCAACACGGATCTCTGTCCTGCTTTCCTCCAATTCTTTGTGGTTGGACTCTTGCACTTTTGGTACGTTCGGAATATCTGGCCTCGTAATTCAATGACTAATTACCTACGCATTTCCTGAAGGTATTCATGATTGGATGAGTTTAAGTCAAAATGATGCCCGTATTTTAACTTCCGATCACTGATTTGCGCCCTGTGTATCTGCATACAGGCAATGACTCCTCAAACATTCAAACAAATGTTTTGATTCATAGAACCAGGCCAATTCATTTTTATATGCCAGACAAGCAGGCTCTCCCAGTGGCCACACATTTTAATTCCACTTCCCATCCCCATTCCCATATGCCCGACCATGGCCTCCTCCACTGGGGAGATAAGATCAGAATTAGGTTGGAGGATCAGCACCTTGAATTCCGTTTGGGTCTCCAACCTGATGGGGAGAACAATAATTGCTCATACTTTCAGTTATCCATCCCTCTACCTCACCATTTCCCATCCCTTGTCCCTCTCTCAAGTCATCTCCTTGCCCGTCTATCGGCCCCCTCTGGTACTCCTACACCTCTTTTTCATTCTTCCATGACACTCTGTCTCTTTCGCCAATCAACTTCCGAGCACATTGCTTCATCCCTCTTAATTTCGGTTATCTCCTGTCATTTCTCTCCCGCACCCCATCACCAACCCCGCACCTTTCAAATCTACTACTCAGATTTTTTTTTTATTCTCTTGTGCTGCCGAGGGTTTCCTTTGGCCTGAAATGTCGATTACAATTTTTTCTATGATTGCTTCCCGTCCTGCTGAGTTCCTTCAGCATTTTGTGTGTGTTGCTCGGATTTCCAGCATCTGCACATTTTCTCTTGTTTCCAATTCATCCCTCTAAGCCTGTGGTGTCTTTTACGAGTTTGTATTTTAAAGGAAGACTTTGGTGAATAACATTTGCCAGTTCATTCTGCCTGCGTGTATAAAACTGCTGAACGGTTCTGTCGTGCTTTCGGTTGTTTTTGGTTTCTCTTAGCATTTTCTACATTCATCGTCCCGAATTTGTTGGTCTATTATGCTTGATCGGGTTTTTTTTTAAACCACTTTATGTTTTTATTAACCCCGCTGTTTCTGAAAAGAGCTCTCCAACTCTGAGAAAGTCGTTCAACGCTTCCTTATCGAATCTCGTCTGCTCAGATCGTCTAGATGTTTTCCATGGAGGACCGTGATCGTCCGCTGGTTAGCATTTTCTTCCCTTTTCTTCATTTTCTAAAATGTCTTTCTTTTTTCCTTGCTAATCAGTTCATTAACGTTTAATTCTTAAGGGTGTACTTCTTGTCAGAATCGCATATGGAATGCGGAATCCTGATTTCGTTGATTAAACTACGGTGTTAAAATTCTTAACTGACCCTGAATAGTTTTTTGTTGGTTATTTCTCTCCCTCGTCTGTACTCGGTGGTTTTAATCTGTGTGCGTTCGAGTGTGGATAAAGCTTTCCAAAACTTTTTATTTCAATACTTATTTTCGAGTTCTGTTTTGAATAAAGTTATTGCGCCAAAATAATACATTAATATGAATATAGCGGATGTGATCATTGTCTTAGTTCTAATTTTAATATAGAGCTCTGTTTGGCAGATTTTCTGAAGGTTTGAAGGAAACGCTATCGCAGGTTTTGTCATAATCGCACTATGGTCTATTTTCTTTACTTATTCATATCTGAAATAAATACTGTTTCATATTCATCCATCGAATATATTGTATTCTGCCGCCACGCTTGAGACTCTGCTATATCCATTGAACCTTTCTTTGTGTCTAATGTTCTGCATTAAGTTTGTGTTTATACCTTCAGGAGTTATTTCTACCGTTTGATATACTTGCTCCAGATTGACCGATGAAGGAGCGAAAGACGTCCATATCTCGAACGTGTCGAGGTGGAATTCGTACGCGAACAAGAGAATATTTGCAGATACTGGAAATCCAAGTAACATGCACAAAATGCTGTTGGAACTCAGCAGGCCTGGCAGCATCTATGGGAAAAAGTGCAGTCGACGTTTCGGTCTAAGACCGTTTGACTGGACTGGAGAAAGTTGAGTCAGAGTAAAATGTCGGGGAGAGTGAAATAAAGAGTCGGGAAGTTCATTGGTGAAAGAAAGAAAGGGATGGAGAGGTCGGAATCTAATAGGAGTGAACAGGAGACCGTGGAAAAAAGAAGAAGATGGGCAACAAAGGGAGACGATGGGCAGACAATGCGCCAGGTTGGGAGAGGATATTGCTCGGACTGAGTCAATTTCCCGATAACACACTACGATTCCATCAGTCCTGCAGGCAGCTCCCTGATGTCATTGGTCCATCCCACTGGATAGTGGTAAATCGAGAAATCGGTTAAACATAGAAACATAGAACTATCGAAAACCTACAGCATAATACAGGACCTTCGGCCCACAAAGTTGCGCCGAACATGTCCCTACCTTGGAAATTACCAGGCTAACACATAGCCCCTATTTTTCTGAGCTCCATGTACCTATCCAAAAGTCTCTTAAAAGACCTTATCATATCCGCCTCCATCACTGCTACCGATAGCCCATTCCACACAGTCGCTCTCTCTGCGTAAAAAAAAAATCTTAAACCTGACAGCTCTTCTGTGCGTAATCCCCTGCACCTTAAACACAGGTTTTCCCAGTGAAACGATTTCAGCCCGGGAAAAGCCTGTGACTATCCACACGTTCAATGTTTCTCATCATCTTATACACCTCTATCAGATCACCTTTCATCCTCCGTCGCTCTGAGGAGAAAAGGCTGAGTTCACTCGACCCTTTTCATAAAGCATGCTCCCGAAACCAGGCAACATCCTTGTAAATCTCCTCTGCACCCTTTCTATGGCTTCCACGTCTTTCCTGTAGTGAGGCGACCAGAACTGAGCGCAATACTCCAAGTACTCCAAGGTTATTATTAAAGATTTTAAAATGTTTAATATTATTTCCATTTCACAAATGTGAAGGCGAACGAAATGACTGTTACAGCACAAAACACAATAAGATAAATAACATAATAATAAATATAAATACGTAAGATAGCTTATATGCAAAAGATTGCATTCCTGAAAGTGAAGCTAAGCACTGCACCTAGATAATCGTCAGGAATTGATAATGTCGTGGTGGGAGTGTTGAGGGGCGGGAGGGGAGTGGTTGGAGCTGTTAAACAACTTTACTCCTCGGTGAAAGTACCTGCCTTCAAAGCTGTTGGTCGTGGCGTGGACGCCACATAGCCTCCTCCCTGGAGGAACTTTGATGGTGCATGGGACATTGTCATGGGATTGTTTTCCGGGAAGCGTTTAATTTCCTGAGAAACATCCCCGTGTGTAATATCCACGCCGCCGTACTTCACGCAGCCAACGACTGTTCCGTCTGGTTCACCGTCATGTTCACCTTTGACCGATTTGTGACTATTCGCTGCCAGAATCTGAAAGCTAAATACTGCACCGACAGAACGGCGGCTGTGGTTCTGGGGACTGTGGCGCGCTGAGCTGTTTAAAGAACATGTTCTGTTATTTTTTGCTCTCAGGAAAATACCAGCTTAGTAACTTCCCTTGGATTTGCCAAGGAAGATACGGTGTGCTGATCTCAGTGCCCTGGACGGTAGTTGAGTTCGGTAGCTGCCTCTTACGCCTGTGATCCCGTTTGTGGTCATTCTGCTACTCAATGCTTTGACCATCAGACACGTGTTAGTGGCGAGCAGAGCCCGGAGGAGACTCCGGGCTCACAGCAATGGGGATAGTTCCAATGACCCGGAGATGCAGAGCCGCAAGAAATCGCTCATTTTACTGTTGGTCGTGTCGGGCAATTTCATTGTGTTGTGGACGGTATTTATGGTGCACACTGTGTGGACGCGATTATGGGTTTTTGTTCTATCATATCTGGCGAATTCCATGTTTGTCCTTGTGTCCCCGCCTTGGACCATAGGGGAGCTGGGCTACATGCTGCAGCTCCTGAGCTGCTGCACAAGCACCGCTCTTTACTCTGTGACTCAAATGAAGTTCAAGGAGCAGATGAGAGAGGTGCTGAAAATTCGGCATTGTTGGGCATTTTCAGCGGAGAGAGGATCTGAGAAACATGCGCCACTTTCCACCTGAACGCAGCAGTACGACGCGGTTTCAGTCTCCTCCGCATTAGTGAGGAATGTGTTCGTTCTACCCGAGACAGCGTGCGTTTCCTCCAGGTAGTCAGATTAAACCAAGCACTCTGAAGACGGACCAGTTGGACAGATGGTCGTTCTCCTCTGAACCCAGGGCAGTAGGGGAGTCCGGCAGCATCCAGGGTGACTGGGCAGCCCTTTTTAGGACAGCGCTGCCCACCCTGTAATCTGGGAGGGGCCTAGAAAAGGTGGCCTAAACATCGGCTGTCCTAGATCATCCGGCCAGTTAACTGCAACTGACGGATCACCCGATCATTGCGGTCGAAATCAAAATCAAAAGAAAAAGAAGGGTGCAGAACGAAGACAGGATCCACGCAGTGGGCTTCGCCACAAGGAGTACCCGGATAAAACAGCTCCCCGACCGGCCTGTTGGCATCAGCGAAAGATTGATGAAGCTACGTCTGCCCCTCAGGCAAAATCAACATGCAACTATCACTAGCGCCTATGCCCCCACCCTGACCAGCCCTACTGAAACCATAGAGCAGTTTTACGCCGAACCTGACTCAATTCTGCGCTTAGTGCCAGCCAGTGATAAGCTGATCTTGATGGGAGATTTTAATGCCCAGGTCGGCCAAGACCATGATCAGTGGAGTGGAGTGCTCGGCAGACACGGAGTCGGGAAGATGAACAGCAATGGCCTTCTGCTTCTCAGCAACTGTGAACAGTATGACCTCACTATCACCAACACAGCGTTCAGAATGGCCAACAAATTCAAGACAACATGGATGCACCCTAGAACCAAACAATGGCATCTGATCGATTATGTCATTGCCCGTCAACGTGACATCCGAGACGTAGTCATCACACGATCCATGCGAGGAGCAGAGTGTTGGACGGACCACAGACTCCTCCACACCACCCTCAAGCTACACATCGTTCAATCTCACAAAAAGCGTCCAAAGGCAGTACGGCTATCCTTAAACACCTCCAAACTTCAGCACCCTCCGTGTCTACGCGAATTTCAAAATACTCTTAAACAGAAACCATCAACAAACCAGCCACTCACGGGTAACCCAATCCAGAAATGGAGCCACTTCAAAAATGCTATAACTGAAACGGCAAAATCAACCCTAGGCCGCAGAAAGCGCACCCACCAAGATTGGTTCAATGAAAGTAGCCCCATCATCGACGACCTACTTACCAAGAAGAGCAAGGCATTCAAAGAATGGCAGGATGACCCGATCTCCACCTGCAACAAGGACTGATTCAGGTCCTATCAGGCACTCGCTCAAAGGGAAATCCGTATAATGCGCGACACATGGTGGAATGAGAAGGCGGATGAGGTTCAGCACTATGCTAACACAAACAACACCAAGCAGTTCTTCAACGCCATCAAGTCTGTCTTTGGTCCCTCAAAGTCAAGCATTGCTCCTCTGCTTTCTGCAGATGGATCCTCGCTTGTCAAGGACAAAAAAGGCATCAACACCAGATGGAAGGAACACTTCAGTCAAATCCTAAAACCCCCTCCCCCGCCCCCCACTGTCGACCAGTCAATACTCGACCAGATTCCCCAGACCCCAGTCCATGAGCACCTCAACAACCTCCCCTCCCTAACGGAGGTCAGCACAGCCATCAAACAGATGAGCTGTGGCAAAGCACCAGGCAAGGATGGCATTCCCGCAGAACTGTTCAAAGCCCTCAACCAGGAATCACTCGAAGCATTCCAGGACGTCCTGGTCAGTATCTGGGAAGAGGAACTAATGCCACCCGACCTTCGGGATGCTGCAATAGTCGCCCTGTACAAAAACAAAGGCCCACGCACAGACTGTGGGAACTACCGGGCATCTCCCTACTTTCCATCGCCGGCAAAATCCTGGCTCGCATCATCCTCGATAGACCTATTTCAACAGTATCCGAAGGAATCCTCCCAGAATCGCAATGCGGCTTTCGGCCTAAACGCAGTACTGTGGATATGATCTTCACTGTTAGACAAATGCAGGAGAAATGCCTGGAGCAGAACATGAACTTGTACTTTGTCTTCATTGATCTGACTAAAGCATTCGATACTGTCAACAGAGAAGCCTTGTGGATCATCCTCGGGAAATTTGGCTGCACTCCAAATTTCATCAACCTCATCCGCCTCTTCCATGACAACATGCCTGGAGAGATTCTCTCAGCTGACGAACCTAGCGAGAAATTTGACATCTCCAACCGCGCTAAACAGGCCCTTGTGCTTGCACCAGTACTTTTCAACCTTTTCTTCACTCAAGTACTAATGCATGCCGTCAAGGACCTAAAGCTGAGCATTTATATCAAATACCGCCTGGACAGGTCACTCTTTGACCTACGTCTCCTTGCAACACACACAAGGACACTCCGAAAGCTGTTCATAGAAACGCTCTTTGCAGATGACTGCGCACTCATGGCGCACCAAGAGGACCACCTACAAACAATGGTCAGCAGATTCTCTGCCGCATCTAAATAGTTCGGCTTGACAATCAGTCTCGGTAAAACAGTCCTCCTACAGCCTGCACCTAATAGCGCCCCGCCACAGCCATGCATCACCATCGATAACACACAACTACGGAACACTGACAACTTCATATACCTGGGGAGTGCCATCTCCAGCGACGGTGTCCTTGATAAAGAAATCACGTCAAGGATCCAGGAAGCAAGTCAGGCACTCGGAAGGCTCCGGGTCAAAGTTCTGCGGCACAAAGACATTCGCCTCTCCACTAAACTGAAGGGTTACAATGCTGTTGTGGTCTCATCAGTTCTATATGGCTGTGAAACCTGGACACTGTATCGCAGACATGTCAAACAGCTTGAACAATTCCACAATCACGCTCTGCGATCAATCATGCAAATCCGCTGGCAAGACCGTATCTCCAACATGACAGCCCTGGACCAAGCCAATTCCACAAGCATTGAAGCCAAGGTTTTGAGGGCTCAGCTCAGATGGACCGGCCATGTAAACCGCATGGATGAGTCCAGAATGCCGCGTCAGTTGTTCTACGGAGAACTGGAGCAGGGCAACCGTGCCTAAGGCCACCCAAGGAAGAGGTACAAGGACAACGTGAAGTCAAACCTTAAGTGGGCCAAACTCCAGCCCCGTGATCTCGAACACACTGCTGCTGATCGGTCCAAGTGGCGCAATCTATGCTCCAAGCCAACTGGCGCATGCAGCGCCTCAAGGCGAGTCACGATAGACACAGGAAGGCGTCCGCTCCTGCCCCAACAGGCGGTGTTCCTTGCCCCATCTGCAACCGTATCTGCGCTTCGGACTTCGGCCTCGGAAGTCATATGCGTGCCCATAGACGTTGACTGCGCAACACATCCGTCTTCCTCGGACTTCGAGAGAATAATAATATTACTAATTGTGTCATGGAAATCAAATATATGTAAAATTCTGTAAATAAAATTCCAAATCACCGAACAAATGCCTTTTCAGGGTCCACGCTTGTCACTATCGCTTCTATTTTTTTATATATGATCCAAAATTTGAAGTGTCCTTCGTATATTGTCTTGTGTTCGGCTTTGTATAAAACCTGTCTGACCGTCATGTATCTAATCTTCTAATCGTTTGGTCGTGATGGAGGTAAATAATCTATAATCTACATTAAGAACGGATTTTGGTCTAATGACCAACATTCCATTTTATCCTTGCCTTCTTTCGGTATAACTGAGATTATCGCTTCCTTCCAGCTGGGTGACATTTGATACAGCCCAGTGCATTGTGTGGAGTAGAACAGGAATTAACCCATTTTTAAATTATTTGTACCACTCTGACGTATACCCATCTGATCCTGGTGATTTGCTTAATTTAAGCCTACTAATGGCAGCTTTTATTTCAGCTCCAGTTATGTCGGCAGTCATCGTTTCATTTTGTTCTTCGTTTAAAGTGGGTAACTCTAGAGAATTCGGGAAGGTGTCAATTTGGGTTATGCTTCCCCCTGGAACTTTGCAATATAGAGTTTTGTAAAACACTTCAAAAGTTTCTCGAATTTCACTTAGCTTGTTTTTTTTTTATATATATTATTTTTCTTCCTGGATTCCTAATTCTATGAATTGCATTTTCTGCTATCTTTTCTTTTCAGTTTCCACGCCAGTATTTTCAAAGACTCCGATCCACTTTCATAATGTTTCTGTTTCAGAAACTTCAGAAACTCTCAGAAATTAATTTTACTTTGGCCTTAGCCATGTGCGGCATCGACTCTTTGGGCCGGAAGGGCTTGTTACCGTGCTGTATCTCCAATTTAAATTATTGACCACTGCTGCATCAATTGCGACCATCTATCATACCCACATTCAAACATGAGATATCGAAATATATGCGAAAGTGCGGGGGTGGGGGAGGTGGTATTAGGATTTCAGTTAAATTGGTACAGTTGTTGATAACGAAGGTGATTGATACAGGACGATTACAGACATGAGTCATGGGGGAATGCCCATCAAGATGACGTTCCAAGTCCAAAGTGAATTTATATTCCAAAATTATACCTGTGTTGTTCTTTATATTCATAGTACGTATATGTCGAGAGACTTTCCATTCTCTCGACCTCGAAAGTCCGGGTCCAGTGGTACGAACAAGCATCACGTTGGTTGCAGTGGAAGACAATGGCGTCTTATCTGCTTTGTCAGGCCTTACGCTCTCCACAAAGCGTTGCACAACCGCCTTCCTGTCCGTTGGATATCACTGTTGATCTCATCCGGCCAGAAATATTTTTTAAAAATCAAGAAAAAATCTACACGCAGTAAAGCAAAGACTGAAAAACAATGTGCAAAAGCAGACAAACTGTGCAACTGCTTAATAATTCACCAAAATCTTGCTTTAAAATACAAACTCATAAATAAATCATATCTTAGTCTAAATAAAGCCTGATCCAATTTTAGAGTTAAAATCCCACAAACGATATTATGATCGATCCAGTATGACAGATGGGACAATCCATAATAACCGTCGGGATATAATGATACTGGATAAACAAGCAAGAACAGCCTACATAATAGATACAGTCATTCTAAACACATATAGCCTACAGAGATCAATAAGTGAAAACAACCAGAGATTTGCGGAATTTAAAGAGAAAATAAAGGCCATGGAACATGAAAAGGGCATAGATTGTCCCGATTGTACAATCTACAGCACAATAGCATTAAATAAGGAGGGCTACACAGGAATATCTACGTAAATCTTCAGAAAGCCACACCACTAGAGGACTTCGAAAGTTCCAAGCAATTTACAAATACGGTTGCTTTATTGTGCCCGAACCTTAGGGTTTACCAGCTGGAACTGAGGTAAAATAAATAGTAATATCAGAATCAGGTTTATTATTATCACCGGCATGTGCCTTGAAATGTATTAACTTTGCAGCAGCAGCTCAATGCAACACCTCATGTAGAAGAAGAAAATATAAACTAATAATAATTAATAAGTATATCAATTACAGTATATGTATATGGGAAAGAACAAAATCGTGCAAAAAACAGAAATAATACAACTTAATATGTGCGGTAGTGTTCAAAGTTTGAATGTCCATTTACGAATCGGATGGCAGAGGGGATGAAGCTGTTTCTGAATTGCTGAATGTGTCTTTAGGTTTCTGTAAACTTGATGGTAACAGTGAAAAAGAGCCTGCTCTGGATCGTGGATAGTGGACTCTGTCTTTCTGAGATGTCCCGGGTACTTTGTAGGCTAGAGTTGAATGACTTCAGACCTGTTGCCTTGACGTCGCACGTGATGAAGACCATGGAGCGGCTGATAATACAGAATCTGAGGCCACAAACCAGGCACGCCCAGGATCCTCTTCAGTTTGCGTATAAGGAGAAGGTGGGAGTGGAGGATGTTATCACGTATCTGCTGCACAAATCACTCTCTCACCTAGATGGGGTCAGTTGTGCTGTGAGGATTACATTCCTTGACTTCTCTAGTGCCTTTAACACCATCCAGCCCAAGATCTTAAGGCACAAACTAACGGAGATGGGAGTAGACTCTCACATGGTGGATTGGATAGTGGACTACTTGACAGATAGACCTCAGTATGTGTGGTTGGGAGACTGTAGGTCTGACACGGTGGTCAGCAGCACAGGAGCGCCGCAGGGAACCGTACTCTCTCCAGTCCTGTTCATCCTGTACACATCAGACTTCCAATATAACTCGGAGTCCTGCCATGTGCAGAAGTTCGCAAATGACACGGCCATAGTGGGGTGTGTCAGGAATGGACAGGAGGAGGAGTATAGGAAACTGATACAGGATTTTGTGATATGGTGCAACTCAAACTACCTGCGTCTCAATATCACCAAGACCAAGGAGATGGTGGTGGACT
Source organism: Hemitrygon akajei (assembly GCF_048418815.1). Lineage (NCBI taxonomy): Eukaryota > Metazoa > Chordata > Chondrichthyes > Myliobatiformes > Dasyatidae > Hemitrygon > Hemitrygon akajei. The sequence goes on from NC_133147.1 coordinate 51,910,291, forward strand.
TTAGGAGATCTAGGCCTCATATGGAGCCAGTGATCATTAATGGAGAATGTGTGGAGCAGGTTAAGACCTACAAGTATCTGGGAGTACAGTTAGACGAGAAGCTAGACTGGACTGCCAACACAGATGCCTTGTGCAGGAAGGCACAGAGTCGACTGTACTTCCTTAGAAGGTTGGCGTCATTCAATGTCTGTAGTGAGATGCTGAAGATGTTCTATAGGTCAGTTGTGGAGAGCGCCCTCTTCTTTGTGGTGGCGTGTTGGGGAGGAAGAATTAAGAAGAGGGACGCCTCACGTCTTAATAAGCTGGAAAGGAAGGCGGGCTCTGTCGTGGGCAAAGTGCTGGAGAGTTTAACATCGGTAGCTGAGCGAAGGGCGCTGAGTAGGCTACGGTCAATTATGGAAAACTCTGAACATCCTCTACATAGCACCATCCAGAGACAGAGAAGCAGTTTCAGCGACAGGTTACTATCGATGTAATGCTCCTCAGACAGGATGAAGAGATCAATACTCCCCAATGCCATTAGGCTTTACAATTCAACCGCTAGGACTTAAGAACTTTTTAAAAGCTATTATTAATGCTTTTTGAGATAGTGATTTAGATGCATATCATATTTTTTTACTCAGTTAAGTATTGTATGTAATTAGTTTTGCTACAACAAGTGTATGGGACATTGGGAAAAAAAAGTTGAATTTCCCCATGGGGATGAATAAAGTATCTATCTATCTATCGATCTATCTATCTAGTACCCAAGATGGAGCCGACTAAATTTATAACCCTCGCAGCTTCTTTCGATCCTGTGCTGTAGTCTCCCTCCCCCACACCAGACAGTGATGCAACCTGTCAGATTGCTCACCGCAGTACATCTATAGAAGTTTTTGAGTGTATTTGCTGACATGCCAAATTCTCATCAAAATCCCAATGAAGTACGTATAGTCCCTGTTTTGCCTTCTTTACAAGTTCACCGATAAGTTAGGTCCACATTAGGTTCTCAGATATCTTGACAGCCAGGAACTAGAAACTGCTCACTCTCTCCATTTCTATTCCCTATATGAGGATTGGTATGTGTTCTTTCGTCTTACCCTGAAGCCCACAATCATCTCTTTCATCTTACTGACTTTGAGTGCCAGGTTGTTGCTGTGACACCACTCCACTCGCTCCTGTACGCCCTTTCGTCACCATCTGAGATTCTACCAACAATGGTTAGAAGCAATATTTACAAAGAAAAATAAGAACTGATATGACAAATTTTGGAATACACTGTGTACACAGGTACACACAAAGATTAAGACTACATAGCACAGAAGGGAAAAAGGGAATAAATTCATAAAGAAATTTCAGAACAGTGCCATGATACTTCTAAAGATACAGTTTCATCGATGAAAACTGTATTCAGCATTTCATGCAAGGATATGCAAGTCTGATAAGAAGTTATACACCACTAAACTTAAGTGAGAGCAGAGCCCAGAGAGATAAAGAAATTATCACTACAGAAGAACAAGTTAACCAATGGAAGAGCATGAGACAGTAAGACAATCGGATATAAGAGCGGAATGAGGCCATCGAGTCTGCTCCGACATTTCATCATGGCCGATCCACATTTCAGTCCAGCCTCCTACCTTCCTGCCGTATACGTTCATGCTCTGACCAATCAAGAATCTATCAACCTATGTCTTAAATGTACATCACGTCTTGGCCTCCACAGCTGCCTGTGGCAAGAAATTCCAAAAATTCACCACTCTCTGGCTGAAGAATCCTCCTCATGTCTGTTCAAAAGGAAGCCATTTTTTGAGGCTGTGTTCTCTGGTCTTAGACACTCACGCCATAGGAGATGCTCATCCAACATCCACTCTATCCAGGCATTTCACTATTCTATACCTTTCTATTTTGTCACTCCTCATTCTTCTTAATTTCACTGAACACAGGTTCAGAGCCATCAAACGTCCTTCATGTGACAAGACATTCAATACTGGAAACGTTTTCCTGAACCTCCTGTGAGCCCTTTCCAGTGTCAGCACATCCTTTCTAAGATAAGCACCCATGTGATGCCTCGCCAGTGCTTTATTTAAACTCAAAATTACATCCTTGCTTTTATATTCTACTCCACTTGAAATGAATGCTTGCATCGAATGGCCTTCCTCGTCACAGACTGAACCTGCAAAATAACCTTTCGAAAATACTGGACAGTGACTCCCAAATCCCTTTGTGTCTTCAATTTTGTGTTTTCTTTCTAATTAGGAAACAGTCAACCCTTTCATTTCTTCTACAAAGGTGCATGACCATACAATTCCAGACATGTGCCACTTCTTTGTCCATTCTCCTAAACTGTCTAAGTCCTTTTTTTGCCTCCACATTTCCTCAAAGTGACCTGTCTCCCATCGGTTTCCTATCGTCTGCAACAAGGCCATCAATTCTATCATCCTAATCATTGATGTATGCCGTAGAAAGAAGCGGTCACAACACAGAAGCGGAACATCATTAAGCTCTTGCAGCCGACCAGAAAACAATTTCCTTTCAATCCCGCTCTTTGCCTGTTCAACCACTGTTTTCTACATACAAGAATCTTTTTCGTAATACCAGAGGCTCATGGCTTGTTAAGCAGCATCGTGGGTGACACATGATGAACTTCCTTCGGAAAATCTAAGTACTGTATACAACAACGACCGATTCGCCATTGCCCATCCTGCTTATTATTCCTTCAAAGAATTCCGACAGAGTAGTCAAGCAAAATTATCCCTTGAGGAAACCATGCAGACTATGGCCTAATTTATCATGTGCTTCCAGGTTCCCCGAAACCATATCCTTAACAATCGACTCCAAAATTTTCCCAACCACTGCGATCAGGCTAACTGGCGTACAGTATCCTTTCTTCTGCCTCTGTCCCTTCTTGAAGAGTGGAATGACGTTCGCAATTTTCCAGTCTTCGGAGCTATTCCAAAGTCCACTGATTCTTGAAATATCATTACTGATGTATTTACAATCTCTTCAGTCACCTCTTTCTGAACACTTTCTGAACACCATCCAGTCCAGGTGTCGTATCCACGTTCAGAACTATCAGTTTCCGGAGAATGTTTTCTCTAGTAATGATAACTTCATGATCCATGATAACCGAAACTTCCACTGCACGACTAGTGTCTTCTACAGTGAATACTGATGCAAAATACTTATTCATTTCATCCGCCATTTCCTTGTTCCCAATTACTAACAGTCCAGCATCGTTCTGCTGCAATCCAATATCCAAACACGCCTCTCTTTAACACTTTATGTATCTGAGGAAATCGTTGTTATACTCATTAATATTATTGGCTAGCTTATCTACGTATTCCATCTTTCCACTTTAATACTTTTCTATTACCTTCTGATGCTATTTAAAAGCTTTCAATCCTCTAACTCCCATGACTTTTTTACTCTACTGTACGCCCTCTTGTTGCCTTTTACGTTGGTTTTGACTTCCATTGTTAGACAGGGTTGTGCCATTTTGCCGTTCGTATTAGTCTTCCTCGTTGGAAAGCATATCTACTATGCCTTCCGAATTGCTTTCAGAATTTCCAGATATTGCTGTTCTGCCGACAACCCTTCTAGTGTTCTTTTCCAATCGATTCTGGCCAGTTCCTCTCTTTCATCTCTTTAATTTCCTTTACTCCACTCTAATATGCTATATCTGACTTTAGCTTCGCTTTCTCAAATTTCAGGGTGAATTCGATCATATTCTGGTCACTCTCCCCGAAGGATCCTTTTATCTTAAGCTCTCTAATCGATCCCGGTTCATTGCACAACACTCAGTCCAGAATAGCAGACTCTGAGTGGGCTTAACCATGAGCTGCCCTCAAACGTACATCCCATAGGCACTCTAGAATTTCCCCCTTTTGGAATCGCACAGCAACCTGATTTTCCTTATCTGCCTATCTTCTGAAATCCCTCGTGACTATTGTAACATTGACCTTTTGACATGCATTTCCACCTCCCTTTGTAACTTGTAGACCACGTCCTTACTGCTGTTAGGGGGTCTATATATATATATCCCATCAACATATTTTTACCCTTGCAGTTCCTTAGCTCTATCCACATTGCCTCAACACCGTCAGCTCCCATGTCACCTCTTTCTAATGATTTATTTTCTTTTTTTTTACCAATTGAGCCACGCCTTCTCCTCTCCTTCCTGCCTGTCCGTTTGATATATTCGCAATAAGCTCGAATCAGGTGTCCACTTTGGTAATAACAGGACGCGGAGTGACCGAGCCAATCAGAATACACTTTACAAGATGAAACACAAAATACCAGGGTTAAATGACTGACACAAACCTAAACAATTCCGCTGCTCTAAAAATCTCGGAGCACAACGGCATCCGACTCCTGTTACAGGCTGGAAGATCTCGAGCTGGTGAAGCTAGCGGAAGATGGCAGTGAAGGCAGACAAAGGCTGCATCAATAAAAGTCCCGAGTCGTCTTGCAATCCATGACACAACTGTCTGACACTAATCTGTCAAGGACCGTGTAGTGGCTTCAGAGAATGCGCTACAAACACCCGAATGCTCAACAATGATTAGAGGGAATAATACGCACAGTTTTCAGAGGGTTCATTGTTCGGAACCACCTCCTCCCTTGATATAACCACAATGGGAAATCCGAACTGGAGCTAATCTCCAGACGGCAGCGCTTACGAGACCCCAGGAACTCTCGATCCTTCCCACCATGGCAAGGTAACGATCCTGGGAGAAGAGGCTCACTCCACACCGAGGGTTCCCAAACCTTCTGGACAATCAACAACAGCGCTGCGTAAAAAGAGCTGCAATTCAGTCAGAACGGCGATCGAATCTGAAAGACAGGGTTTCAAGGTAATTCCTCTGAACTGAGGAGCCACCAATCAGCAAGATGTAGTGTGTAAAAAGAGTTATCTTTCAGTCAGATCCGTGTTCATGATTTAAAAAGCAGTCCTTCGCGACAGTTTTCGCTGAGATGGGCAATCAAAATCACTGTAGAAAGAGCTACGTTTCCATCAGAACGGGGATCTATCGAGATTTTAAAGACAGAGCTTCGTGGAAATTGATTCGAAGAGCGTCCATTCAGCAAGAGGGATTCATTAGAAAGGGTCAATAACAATAACTCAAGTGCCACCTTAGCGGCCATTCTTTTGGATGTGCCAGTGTCTGGAGTGTCTTTGGCTAATTAGATTTCGGCTAGATCAGGCTTGGGAGAAGAATCTATTTTAAGTTGTTCTCTCTCTTTGTTCTTATTTGTTCATTCTTAGTGGAAATGGCTCCAGGGGCAGTGTTTTGTACTCTGTGTGGGATATGGATTGCCCGGAGTCCCAGGTAAACACATCCGAACCAGGTGCACCGAGTTGCAGTTCCTGAGAAGAACGTTTTAAGGAACTAGAGCTGCAACTGCATGTCCTTCGGCTCATACGGGTAAATGGGGAGGTGCTAGACAGAGGCTACAGGGGAGGTCGTCAACCCTAGAATGCAGGGGTCAGGTAAATGAGCGACTGTCAGGATAAAGAGTGGAACTGCACAGCCAGTGCAGACTACACCTGTGGCTGTTTCCTTCAGTAATAATTATACAACATTAAATACTGTTGAGGGGGTCGCCCTACCGGGACAGATGGGGAAACAGTGACCGGGTTACTGAATCTGGAGCTGTGGCTCCGAAGAGCAGAGATGTAAAAACGACGGCAGAGTGTTAATAGGAGATCCCATAGTCCAAGAAAATGAGATGAGGTTGTGTGGGCGCAGTAACGATATATGAGTGGCATGTTGCCTCCCTGCTACCAGGATCAGGGATGTCTCTGAATCGGTCCAAGGCATTCCCAAAAACGAGGGTGAGAGCCATAAGTGTTAGTACGTATTAGCGTGAATGAAATAGGGAGACAAAGTGAGGAGACCCTGAAGAGAGATTTTAAGGAATTTGGTAAAAAATAAGAAACAAGACTTTCAGGATGCTCATCTCTGAATTGCTACCTGTGTCATGAGCCAGACATCGTAAGAATAGGAAGAATTGGCAGATGATTGCGTAGCTGATGAACTAGTGCAGGGGGCACGCAGGGACATAGATGCATCTGTCATTGGGATCTCTTCTGGGGAAGGTATGACTTGTACAAAAGGGACTGATTACACTTGAACCCGAGGCGGTCCAATATCCTTGTGTGGCTGAAGGAAGATAAAAGCTAGGAGCCTAATGTCCAGGGATATGCAAGGACAGACAGGACGGCAGAGGGGGTGGCGTGGCTCTGATGCTGAAAAAATGAAATTAAATCTTTAGGAAGAGCTGACAATAGAAAGAAAAGTATTGAATCGTTTGCTAAGAAACTGCAAGTGTAAGAACTCCCTGTCTTAGTCGCTGAGGAATTGAATAAAAAGCTTGAGGAAAAAGAACACTAAGGGAAAAGTGATCACAATATGATTGAATTTATCCTGAGAAAGTTACGCTAAACAAAGATGTATAAGGTTAAAGCAGAATAAAGGTAATTAGGGTCATGGAAAGGAGTTGGCCAAAATTTATTGCAAAAGAACATTTAGGACGTTGGCAGAACACACCGGCTGGAATTTCTGTCGGCAGTTCGAAGGCACCGCAGATATACATCCCAACAGAACGAAGTATTCTGAAGGCAAAATGAAACAATCGCGACCAAGAAAAGAAGTTAAAGCCAACAGAAATCCAAACGGTAAACATTAATAATACAGCAAGAAACACTGTGAATTCAGAGGATTAGAAAGCTTTTAAAAAGCAACAGAAGGAAACTAAAAAGTGATTAAGAAGATGGAAAACGAAGGTAAGCTGACCAATAATATTAAAGAGGATACCAAATGTTTCCTAAGATAAGTAAAGTGTAAAAGACAGACGAGAATGGATATTGGGCCGCTGTAAATAGGTGCTGTGGAGGTAGTAATGGGGGGCACGGAATTGGTAGATGACCTGAATATGTATTTTGCATCCGTGCTCACTGTGGAAGACACTAGCATGATGGGTGTGAATTCAGCATTCCTGGAAAGAAAGTTCTGGAGAGCCTCAAAGTTCTGGGATAGATCAGTCACCTGGACCAGATGGAGTAATCTCAGAAAGAAACCCCCTCTGCACTGTCCATTCGCATAGTGTGCGGCAGAAATAAATCACGTGGCTTCTCTATCTGTTATACTGCTCAAAAAATGATGCACATGCTTTGTTCTTCACTGCTCTCTGAGTAAAGTATTATCAAATGATGTCAACACCTGAACTTCCTCATATTGGGCTTCTTGGAACTTCAAACCCTCAGGGCTTGGACGGCTGTAAAAGGGTGCTGGAGAGGTAGTAAAGGCGGACACGGAAACGGCGGACCACCTGAGTAGGTATTTTCCTTCAGTGTTCACTGTGGAAGACACCTGCATGAAGTGTGTGGATTCACTATTCCTAGTGAGAAAGTTCTGGGGTTGACCATATGGGGTTAATTTCAGAAATTAACTACATGGCCTCTTTATCTACTTTACTTCTCAAAAATAAAAGGAAATGTTTTGTTCTTCAGTGCTTCATGCGTAAAATGTTATCTCATGATGTCAACACATCAACTTCCTTATATTGAGCTTCTTGGAACTTGAAACCAAGAGAGTCTCTACCGAGGTGGAGTAACTCATCTCCTCGGCTAACTCGGAACCAATTTCCCACCTTTGCTAAATCAGCATCCAAATTCCGCACAAGACAAAACTCCTCGATATAGCTCGAACACTCGAAGAATCCCACCGCCCGTCGCTGTGCAGGTCTGTTCAAGATTTCTTTCGTTCGTTCAAGAGAATTTAACGTCTGTGTACAAGTATCCGAAACTGCTAAGGACCGGGACGGAGCCGGAGATTCCAGGATAGGGTGAGATTAATTTCCATGGTTTTATATTAGTTTGGAAATGTGGCGGCTGATCAGGGATCATCAGCGGACCTGCGCCGCGAAGGAAATCCTGCCTTACTGCTTTTTGGGAGGGTTTTTCACGAGATTGCACTCAGTCAGGCAATGAAGGCAGGGCAGTGGGATTGTCAATAGTTCAGTGAGAAGAACTTCAGAAGTTGCAAAGGCTGAGCTTGTTTTCCAAGCGGCGAAAGCCGCTGACGGATGACCTGACAAAAGAAAATAAGATAACAGCTACAGAGATGGTGTAGACAGTCAGAATCGCTTTTCCTTGGTAGGATCAACATTGAGGTAAGGTTTATATTTACCTTGAAGGAACGAAAAGAAACTTATCCGAATATAAGTGATAGGTTTTTTTTAATTTATTTTAATTTTTAAATAAATATGGAGAAAAAGCACCGTAACCGTCCCTTCTGGCCCGACGAGACTGTGCCGCGCAATTACCCCCATGTAATCAATTAATCTACTGGCGTCTCAAGTTTCTGCGGTTGAAAAGTTTGTAATATGAGGAATGTTCCATGATCCTGGGCTTCTACTCTCCGTAAGTCAGAAGAATGGGGGTTGTCTTCATCGAAACCTGTCGAATGTTAAACGGCCTCGATAGAGTAGATATGGAGTAGATATTTCCTATGGTAATGTAGGCTAAGAATAAACGACACAGCCTCAGAATAGAGGGCCGTCCTTTTAGAAGCGAGATTATGAGGACTTCCTAAAGCCAGAGAATGGTGATTCTGTGGAATTCATCCAGCAGACTGCTGTATATTTATATATTTTTAACGCAAATGTTAATAGCTTTTTAATTGGTCAGGGCATGATCGAATACGGGGTGGGGGAAGCAAGAGATTTGGTCTGAGAAGGAAAATGGCGGAACAGACTCGATCGACCAAATAGCCTCATTCTGCCCCTATATCTTACCGACTCATAATCTTATGTGCGCGGAAAGCGTAGCACACAGAAGAAATCCACGCGTTTTCGGGGTCAACTTCTAAATTCCCTGCAGACAGCGGCGTGAATGGAACTTGGTTCGTTGGTGCTGCGGCAACGCTATGCCAATCACTATTGAACCATGTCGTCCATAATCAGTTGAGAGCTTCAGCGTGGCTGCCAGAATGGCAAACATCATATCCAATGACTACGTTTCAGAGATATTTATGCAGGGACATGAGCAGATGAGACATACAGGGTCACAGATTAAAAGGGTTGAAAAAATTATTGGTGTAAATGGGAAAATCGTAGGCATGGCCTGCTCGGCCAAGGGCCTGTCCCTACAATGTACTTGTAGCAATAGTAGTAGTAATGCTAGTAATGGTTGTAGTGGAGCAGTGGTTGAAGTAGTTTACAAGGTTATGAGAGCAGAGATAGAGTTGACTGACAGTATCTTTTTCCAGGGTAGAAATGCACAGGACATGTGTTTAAGTTGAGAGGGGGTAAGATGAAATGATATGTAATCAGCAGGAATGTGCTGTCTGAGGTGGTGGTGGCAAATACATTGAGATTTTTTAAAAGACGTTTGGATGAGCACATGAATGTGAGGGAATTGCAGATTGTGTCACCAGACGCGATTCATACTATTGGCCATGTGACTACGTATTTAGTTGTTTCTGCCCAATATTGTGGGATATTTCTGTACTGTATTCCTGCGCATTATACAGTACTCTGCAAAAGTCTTAGGCACATACTGTATTTAGAGACTCAGGTGGAACAGGCCTTTCTGCCCAATGAGCCCGCACCGCCCAGCAACCAACCTATTTAACCGCAGCCTCATCACGAGATTGTCATGGTTCCGGTTGGCCGTTCCCCTTTAACACTTCTTTCTCCCTGATCATGCCCCAATTTCAGTCAATTGCTGCCAGTTACCCAATTACCGTACATCTGGCTTTCATCAGAGACTGGGAAATAAATACGATGGCGACTCGATAACAGGTTGCCAGTTCGTTGGTCGATTCTAGTGTGATACGTCGTTCCCTGTTCCGATTAAAACCGGTAATTCTAAGTTCCGCTCTAGTTCTCGAGAGTCCCTGTGAATCCCGTCTCCTTGTCAAGATTCCTCTGGTTTCCTGCTCTACGTTCAGGTCTACGCCAGCCTCCCCAACTGAGCCGACGTGCCAGTGTCCAGCGCCTGGGCTCTCTTCCGTCGCCCTCCTGTAACAGAGATATTAGCAGCCTGCTCACTCGAGTCCAGTGTAATATTCTCCTAGCTGCAGAGGATGATCCAGGATCCACAGAACCGCGGTGTTCGGGTGGATACCCTTCATAGGGAACGCCTCCGTGTGACTTTGTTTCACTTGGGGAGGCTCAAACACGGGCAGCCACCACACGGTGTTTGACAGTTCTGGGCGGTCAGGGTCCAGTGGCGAGTAATGAAAGAAGATTGTGGTCTCTGCGCTGCAGCAGACTTACTCCATCTTCACTGCCATATTATGTGTCCTGTTTCTGTTCCGTGTGGCCCCCTTCCTTCTTCGTTCTCCTTCCCCCCTCAATAGCTTTTCGCTCAATTCTTCACCCCTCTAACTTCCACAATTTTTCCACTACCAGATCCGACAATGTCGCACTCTGAAGGAATGTCCAATTCGACGCTCACTGGGAATCTCTCCTCCTACAATTTCACGGATAGTCGATTCAGCAAGGAATGGGGAGCACCTTCCGTCATGTCAATGGTTATCATCATCCTCTCCATCCTACTGGGCGTCCCGGGCAACGGCGCAGTCATCTGGGTGACCGGCTTCAAAATGAAGTCCACTGCCCACACTGTGTTCTTTCTGAACCTGGCTGCGGCTGACCTGATGTATTGCCTATTTCTCCCCTTCCTCACGATTCACATCTCCGAGCTTCACAGTGGGTACTTCATTAACATCAACGTGCAATTGTGTATATTAATTATGTACCTAAACGCTTTTGCCAGCGTATGTCTGATATGTCTGATCAGCATCTATCGCTGCCTCGCTGTTACACGGCCCATCTGGTTCCAGCAACATCTGAGACTCGCATGGGTACGTGTGACCTGCTTCGTGGCCTGGGTCATAGCCATCGCCATGTGGCTGGCTCTACTCTTCAGTTGGTATACTTACAATACTATACCTATTGTGTCGTCCTTCGGCTTCTACCCCCCCTTTGTGATTATGGTTATTAGTTACGCCGTCCTTGGCTGGAGGCTGCACAGGGAAAGGTTTGCTAAGTCCTGGAAGCCCATACGCCTGATCGTGATCGCGGTCGCCGCCTTTGTGATATGCTGGCTCCCCTTCAGTCTCTGCGTCCTCTCAATACATTTCTACATAACTGTTCCTGTGGGATGGTGCATATTCTTTCAAGCCCTGGCCTCATTCAACAGCGCCCTCAACCCTCTTATCTACGTCTTCGCCGGCAGCGACTTCCGTCAGGTCTTCAAGCGCTCCGTGTTTGCCTCGCTCCAGCTGGCCTTCGCCGAGCATGAGCTACAGGGTGAGACCCCGAACCGCAATCCCACCTCAAATAGGAATGTCTGACGGAATAGCTCGTCGGCCCTCAGCCGACCAATATCTCCTGACCACAGACACAGTGGACGGTCGGCTGCAAGTATGATCAGCGTTCGATGCTTTCCTGCACTTTTATTCTAATCTCTTAGAACATAGAGTGTAGAACAGTATAGCACAGGGAGAGGCCATTCGCCCTACAATGGCCGGGATCAATTAAATCAGTAAATTAATGACAAATTAATCTAATCCCCTCTGCCTACGCACTGTCGATATCCTTCCATTAAGCTCATTTTGCCGATATAAACATCTCTACAAAGACTCTAAACTATCTGTGTTTACCACCAACCCAGTCTGCGCAGCACCAAGCACCCACCACTCTGTGTGTAAACTATTTGCACCTCACATATCCTATGGAATAACGCCCTCTACTCTTAAATGCATGCCCTTTGATGTTAGACATTTCAAACTTGGGTAAAATATACTCTCTGTCTGTGCATTTCATAACCTGCCAAAATTCTATCAGGTCTCCGCTCTCTTGGAGCCGGCCCAATTTCCACTCCGATATAGCAATCGCTGACTTCCTCCAATTGATGGCATGAAAATTGATTTCTCAAACTTACGATAATGCCCTCCCTGCGATACAACTCCACATCCCCTATTTTCCTTTCTCACCTTGCGTGCCCATCGCTTCCCTCTGTTGTGCCTTCTACCTTATCTTTCTTTCATCAGCTTCTGTCCTCTTCCCTTTTCGAGCCTTGTATGTCTTTCACCAGTCATCTTCCCAGCTCTTTACTTCATCCCTCCCTTCTCGGTTTCCAGTATTAACTTGTGTTTCTCTCTCACCTCTCCCGACCTTTTCAATCTACTCCTCATCATTTACCGCCCGGTCCTGCCGAATTTTCTCAACCCGAAACGTCGACTGTACATTTTTCCAAGATGCTGTCTGGCTTCTTGTGTTCTCCAGAAATTTGTATGTTTCTCGGATTTCCAGCATCTGCAGATTTGATCCTTTCCACATCTACTCTGGCTTGGCCGTTCAATATTCAAAAGGTTTTAATGACATCCCATCAAACCTTTTGAATTCCAGAAAGTACAGACCCGGAGATATCCAACGTTCCTCGTATGATATCCTTTTCATTACCGGAATCATCCTTCTGAACCTCCTTTGAGCCCTCTCCAGTGCCTGCACTTCTTTTCTCAGATGAACAGCCCAAACTGTTCACAATACACAAGTGAGGACTCACCGGTGCCTTAAAAAGCCTCTATAGACCAATATCTTTATTGAATGTAGATTCCAAGATCTTTTCCAAGTTACTGGCATCCAGGCTGGAGAAGGTATTACCCCTAATTATTTCGGAAGATCAAACTGGTTTTATTAAAAATCGCTATTCTTTTTTCAATGTTAGGAGATTGGTGAATATTGTTTATACTCCTTCACATAGCACTTCAGAATGTGTCATTTCATTAGATGTGGAGAAAGCATTTGATAGAGTTGAATGGCCATACTTATTTAATGTGCTTGAGAAGTTTAATTTTAGTCCGACATTTATTTCCTGGATTAAACTGATATATCATACTCCAGTAGCCTCGGTACTTACTAACAATCAAAGATCTCCCTTTTTTCGTTTATTTCGGGGTACTAGACAAGGCTGTCCTCTTAGTCCATTATTATTTGATATTGCTTTAGAACCCTTGGCAATTGCTATCAGAGAATCACAGAACATTTTTGGCATTAATCGTGGGACAGATATACATAAGCTATCATTAAATGCAGATGATTTATTATTGTTTATTTCTGATCCTGAGAAATCCATTCCTGCAGTTGGCTCAATTTAGTAATTTTTCCGGGTATAAATTAAATCTTAATAAGAGTGAATTGTTTCCTTTAAATAGACAGGTTCCAATTTATGGAAATTTCCCTTATAAATTAGTTAATGACTCTTTTATTTACTTAGGGATTAAAATCACAAAAAACTATAAGGACTTATTTAAGGTTAATTTTTTACCCTTAATCGATCAGATTAAATGTTTTATTACTAAATGGTCACCAGTATCTTTATCTCTGATAGGTCGGATTAATACTATTAAGATGGTTATTTTACCCAAGTTTTTATATATATTTCAAGCGGTACCAATTTTTATTCCGAAATCTTTTTTTGCTAATGTTGATTCAAAAATTTCCTCATATATATGGCAGAATAAAACTCCTAGATTAGGTAAAAAAATATTTACAGAAGGCAAGGAAGGAAGGTGGATTCGCATTGCCTAATTTTAGATTTTATTATTGGGCTGTTAATATCCGATATTTGATATGTTGATTAAAGGATCGGGATATATCTTTTAGCCCTCATTGGGTGAACCTAGAAATTAAATCTGTACAAGAAGTTTCATTGGGTTCTATTTTAGGGACTTCTCTTCCCTTTGTTCTTTCTAAATTGCCGAAACGAATTGACAACCCGATAGTTAACCATACTTTACGTATATGGTTTCAATTTCGGAACTTTTTTCGGTTGACTCAGTTTGTTTTAAATATTCCTATTGTATTCAATTGCTTTTTTATCCTTCTATTATAGACCAAGCTTTTCAGCTTGGAAGACTAAAGGATTAATACGATTTTCCGATTTATTTTTGGATAATTGTTTTATGTCTTTTGAACAATTATCTAATAAATATAATTTGCCTAGATTTCATTTTTTTAGATTTTACAGATTAGGAATTTCTTAAATACTGTACTTCCTACTTTTCCAAATTTTCTGTCTTTAGATATTTTGGAGAATTTGTTTGAACTAAATCCTTCTTAGAAAGGGCTAATATCAAAACTTTACAATATAATTATGAAGATACGTTCAGAGCCCTTCTATAAGATTAAAAATGATTGGGAAAGAGAACTTAACCTTACTATCCCTATTGAGAATTGGGATAAAATTCTTCAATTAGTTAATACATCATCTATATGTGCTAAACATTCATTAATACAGTTTAAGGTTGTGCATAGGGCTCATATGTCCAAGGATAAATTGGCTCATTTTTATTCCTATATAAATCCTATTTGTGACAGATGTCATTCTGAGACAGCGTCTTTAACTCATATGTTCTGGTCCTGTCCGCTTTTGAAAAAATATTGGAAAGACATTTTTGATATTATTTCTACGGTATTGAACATTGATTTATAACCTCATCCTATTACTGCAATTTTTGGTTTACCAATGATGGACTCACTCCATTTATCCTCTTCTGCTTGTCGAATGATTGCATTTCTTACATTAATGGCTAGAAGATGTATTTTGTTGAATTGGAAAGAAATTAATCCTCCTACCGTATTTCATTGGTTTTCTCCAACTATGTTATGTCTAAATTTAGAAAAAATTAGAAGTGTTGTATTTGATACTTCTATTAAATTTGAAAAAATATGGAGACCATTTATTCAATATTTTCATATGATGTAATATGACCCTGTTCCAAGCCTATTTGTTTTTCCAGTTTCGATTTTATATATGTTGAGAGAATCGGAGTTGACGACACTGATGATTTTGAATTTTTGTGAGTTATTATAAAAAGCCCTTTTTTCCCATTTTTTCTTTTTCTTTTTCTCTTTTTTCTTTTTTTTGTTTTTTCCTTATTAGATATTAGATTATTAGATTAGGTTTTTTTGCATATTTTCTTTTCTTTTTCTTTTTTCTGTTTTTTTAAATATATATTATGATATACCTAGGTTTGCCTTGTTTATTTGTAAATTTTATCGTCCATGATTTGGGAATACTCATTTATACTGTAACCATTGCTTATGAATTCTTTCATGTTCAGTTGAAATGTGTATGTTTGTAATCCCATTACCTAAGTATCAATTTTATTTTGTTGATATTAATAAAAATAATAATAATAATAAAAAGATTGAAAAAGAAATAAAAAAAAATAAGAAAAAGCCTCAGCATCACATCCCTGCTCCTGTATTCCAGAACGCTTGAAATGAATACGAACATTGCATTTGTCTTCTTCACCACCGATTTTACCTCCAAATTAACCTTTAGGTGTTTCCTTCGCATCTCCGATTTTCTGATTTTCTCCCCCATTTAGAAAATAGGCCGTACATTTTTTTCTGTTACCAAAGTGCATGACCATATATATTTCATTTGCCACTTTTATGCCCATTCCCCGAATCTGTCTAAGTCCGTCTGCATCCTATCTGTCTCAATTCTAACTCCCGCTCCACCAATCTTCCAATCATCTTCAAACTATTCCATCATCTAACTTATTGATATACAACATAAAAAGAAGAGTTCCCGGCACCAACCACTGCAGAATACCTCTACTCACCAATTTATTTTTTTTTGTATCTTAAGCTTCCTGATCACCTCCGGTTTATTACATAAACCCAATCCAGAATAGCTGATCCCAAAGTAGGCTCAATGACAAACTTTTCTACAAAACCATCTCCTAGGCGTTCAACAACCTCACTCTCTTGAGATTCATTTCCAACCTGATTTTTCCAACCGACCTGCATGTTGAAATCTCGTATGACTATCATGGCATTGTCCTTTTGACACGCCTATTCTATTTCCTGTTGTAAGCTGTGGTCCATATCCCAGATACTCTTGGGGCGCTTTTGTATACCTTCATCAGAGTCATTTTACTCTTGCAGTTGCTTAACTCAGCCGACAAGGATTGAATATCGTCCGATCCTATGTCACATCTTTCTACTGAATTGATCCCATTCTTTACCAGCAGAGCCGCCCCACCCCCTCTGCCTTCCTTCCTATCCCTCTAATACAATGTGCAGCCTTTGATATTTGGCTCCTAACTGCAACCTTCCTTCAGCCACGACTCAGTGATGAACAGAATATCGTACCTGAGAATTTGTAATAATGCAACAGGATCATCTACCTTATTTCATAAACTCCGTGCATTGAGATACAACATATTGCGGACTGGATTTGCTACCATTTATAATTCTGCATCTCTAATGCACTGACACTCACCCTGCTGACTGCAATTATGTTCAAACATCTGCCTGCCGGGCGGGGTAAACGGAGTCAACGCCAATTCACCCGTTTGGAAAGCAGACGGCAAACAAGAACACTGCGTGAGGCGCGGCCACTTTCCAGAAGTGGAAATATGCGGTTGTTGTAGGCTTCTGGGGAATGTAGTCTAAAAAGCTATTGCTAGAGGGCATGCGCTGCGTTGCGAAGGATGTTGGGGAATATAGTTAATGGGGAATACTCAACCGCGCGTGCTCTGTAGTTATTGAGCTCTTTGGAAGTGCTGTAGCCTCCTGTGAGTTCTAGTTTCACAATATTACAAGGTCTCATTGGCTTCTGCACGTTAAACTAGAAATGCCCAGTTACTTTCAGAAGACTCTTGGCAGTGTGAAGGATCAGAGGGATCTTGGGGTCCGAGTCCATAGGACGTTCGAAGGAGCTGCGCAGGTTGACTCTGTGGTTAAGAAGGCATACGGTGTATTGGCCTTCATCAATTGTGGAAATGAATTTAAGAGCCGAGAGGTAATGCTGCAGCTATATAGGACCCTGGTCAGAATCCACCATGAGTACAGTGCTCAATTCTGGTCGTTTCACTGCAGGAAGCATGTAGAAGCCATAGAAAGGGTGCAGAGATTTACAAAGATGTTACCTGGATTGGGGAGCATGCCTTATGAAAACAGTTTCAGTCAACCTGGCTTTTTCTCCTTGGAGCGACAGAGGATGAGAGGTCCCCTAATAGAAGTGTATAAGATGTTGAGAGGGCGTTGATCCTGTGGATAGTCAAGGCTTTTTCCCAAGGCTGAAATGGTTGCCACAACAGGACACAGGCTTAAGGTGCTGGGGAGTAAGTACAGAGGAGATGTCAGGAGTAAGTTTTTTTTTTACGGTGAGCACCGGAATGGTCTGCCGGCCACGGTGGTGAAGGCGGATACGATAGGGTCTTTTAGGAGACTTTTGTATAGATACATGGAGCTTGGAAAAATATAGAGCTATGGGTCAGCCTAGTGATTTCTACAGTAATGACATGTACGACACAAATTCGTGGGCCGAAGGGCATATATTGTGCTGTAGGATTTCTATGTTTCTGTTTCTCTATGAGATCCAACAAGGCCGGTATATATTCCCCATTCCCAACAGCCCTCCGGAAAGATGGGGGTGAACTGCGCCCTTGAATCGCAACAGTCTGTTGAAAGCGGTTGCTGGGGCCGAGGCTGAGCGTTCAGAACCGTTGACGGTGATCGATATGATTTAAATTGGCCATGATCGAATGGCAGAACAGACTTGATCGGACGACTGGCCTACTCATGCCTTAATGTCTTATGAAGTTGTGCTAGCGGATGGATCGGAGGTGGGGGACCCAACTGGTGGTAGTGTTCGATGCTCCCCTTCGCGGGAAAAGCATCAGGGCTGAGTGGGGTGTTACTGGTGTTGACCGGGCGAGACAACTATGTGGATTGTGCGAGCATACACTGTCCGCCAGTGCTACAGAGTGGTGTCCAACGGCATGGATGGGATGCCGAACGAGTGAGAGGTGAGGATTTACCTGTCAAGGTTGTTAGCCCTGAGCTGTCCCAAACCTAGAGGACTGGTCGATCACTCTCAGTCTTGGGTCTATCTTTTGACATGTTTGGCATGGGTTAACCTAACAAGACCCAAAGCATAAACCTCTGACTCCAGCCGACATAGCTCGCTGGGCCATTGAGGCAAGCAAGCCCCCAAACGGAATGACTCTCTTCCTGTGGTCCTCTTGGAGGGAGGTGTGGTAAAGGGAAATGGTTCAGGGAGGGGGCAAGGCCATATTCATTGACTCAGTGAATGTGTGCAGTCGGCTAAGGTATTAAAAGGCAGGAGAGAGTTGTCCCAGTGATGGGCACTGCAACAGCGACTCCTCAGATCAGACACCGAGTGAATTCCGCTATACATTCTCCCATCCCATTTTCCCGGGGTCAGACACAGAATGAAGTGTCCTCCGAATCGTCCCTTCACACATTACCCGAGGCAAACGCACAGTGAACCTCCCTCCACTCTGTCCATCACTCCCAGGATCAGGCACAGCGTGAAGTTCCCTCCATACCCACTCCATGGGACAGACACAAATTGAAGCTTCACTTACGCCGTCCCATCATCCACGACCAGCGTCAGACACCGTCAGTTCCAGTGAGGAAGAAAGCACTGATTGTCACCAAACACTGGCTGTGAAACTCTTGTTCACATACTGATTCCGATTTCTGCAACATTCATGGATTTACTAAAAATAGTCTTAGACTATATTTTTTCTGTCTGACTGTATTTGCAGATATCTTATATGCACTTGCTAACCTATATAACCTTTTATTATGTGTTGATGTTGGTATTATATTTTGTACCTTGACCCCAGCGTAACGCTGTTCTGTTTGGCTACATTTATGTATGCTTGATTAACAATTAAATTAAGCTATCAAATGTGGATGAAAGTCTCATGGCGTCGTATTAAACGTTGGACAACGTAATTCCAAAGCGCCGTCACGCTAGAGGCAACATCTCAGGGATTCTCCTTCGCGGGCCCTCGGCCTAGCGATATTGGTGGGGACGAAAATGGAGCTTTTTCAACGAGAGTGTCCTCCCCCTTTGCATCTGGGTCCTGGAGCGGAGACTATTGCACAATGCGTTCAGAATACAGAATATTGAACAATGAAACACAAGAACAGGTCCTAGAGCACACCATTTCCCGATAAACCCCACTCCAACCTACATTAAACTCCTTAAAGTTGATACATATCCCGTCATTACATTCCATTTTATACACCATAGGACGATCAGACAGAGAAGCAGAATGAGGCCATTCAATCAATTCCCCTCAACATCATTGTCTGGTCTTCTATTCACAATTTACGACAGGTTATCTTAATCGAGCGCTCAACAGCCTCCTGGGTAGCGGAGATACCTATCGACCAAAACAGCTGGCAGACCTGCAGTAGCCTGCTTAGATCTCCCG
The DNA here is from genome assembly GCF_048418815.1 of Hemitrygon akajei. Taxonomy (NCBI): domain Eukaryota; kingdom Metazoa; phylum Chordata; class Chondrichthyes; order Myliobatiformes; family Dasyatidae; genus Hemitrygon; species Hemitrygon akajei. Next base: position 51,929,556 of record NC_133147.1, read on the forward strand.
ATCAGTGTCACATGAAGCCGAGAGAGCAAGCAGTATGTGTAGCGGGTGGATATCACAAATGATGATTATGCGACCTCTGACGCCAGGCAGACAATCTCTGAAGGACATTGATAATGGCTCGGCTAAACCATCTTGTAAAGGTACTGGCCCGAAGAAGGAAATTGCAGACCACTTCCGTAGGAAACTTTGCCATGAACAATCATGGTCATGGAAATACCATGATACTGCATGTCACACTCTAGGGCACATAACGAACGAATGCACAACCTCCTCCTCAAAACCACCCAATGACTTGTCATTTGGAGCAGTCTGCCGAAGTGAAAGCCTTGAGTGTCCACTCTCTGGGTACACACCTCCTAAACACTTCAACTGTCTTTCCCAGGGTGGACAGAGTATTCTGGCTGTTCAGGTGGACCCTTTGCTGAATGATATTGGTCCATAGCATAACAAACATGTGGAACCCCTGACTCAACACATTCCTGCGTCTCGTAATTACATTCAGCAGCTACTTAAGTAGATAATTCCTGCAACTAACAAAGTGATCACTGCGTGTATTATCTGTTCATATTCTTCGGCAGCAGTGACCAATTCAATTCAAGGTTCGAGATTCTCTTCTGCACACACTGTTATAACACGTGTTTATTTGAGTTGCTGGCCACTGAATGTATGTATTCCAAAATCAACCAAACCAACATTATACACTGATGCAATATGGAATTTCACCTCCCTACTTTTATACAAAACAAGCATCCTCTCCAATTGTGCGAGCATTTTCTAGTAGATATGGACTTAAACACCTGAGATTCTTCCACATATCATTGCTCCTCTACTCCACCCAACTATTGCAAACGTACCTCTGTCATTCATCCTTTCAAAGTGGAACTCCACATACTCGACTGCATGAACCCCGATAAGCCGTTTCTCTGCACATATTTGCAATTGACCTACATCCCGACGACCCTGATGACAATACACTAAGTAGTCACTTTATTCGGGCACACCAGTACACCAGTCCCTTAATAGAAATGTCTAATCACCCAATCATGTGGGAGAAAATCAATGCATAAAAGCAAACTGAATGTGAGAATGTGATTGTAAAATACTTTTAATTTAAAACATCTGACATTAAATGGACAATTTAAAACATCAGACATTAACTGTATCTTTGAAACCTTTGATCAAACATCAGAAGATTTGAACCTTTATCACGTCAAAAGGTCATTTAAGTTTCTTTGATTTAATTGATTGTTGGTGGTTTGTGTATATTGATACTGCTGATCTGCTGGGAATTTCACCCACAGCAGACGCTAAACTTTCCAGGGAATGGTGTGAGGAACAACAATTTTTGAAAAAGCAGTGAGAGTCTGTTCTGAAGGGAAAAGTAAACTTGCTGATGTGAGACGTCACAGTAGAATAGCATATCTCGTTCAAACTCTCAGCAAGCGGATCGTCGGTGACTGTACGTCAATCATCCATATGGTCCACTCGTTGACTTTGTGCATCTCTGATATTGGACTGACCCCCACACCTTCACCACCAGCCCCCTCAAATACAAACAGTGGAAAACCACACACTGGACGGAATGACCCTTTTCACATTTTTCCTGTCCAGATTTTCATTTCCGAAACGTCCCGATGACAGCTGTGACCATATTCCCAACAATCCAACGTTACTAATTACTTTCTATTTTCTAAATGTCAACAAATTAACCCATGAGCCCAGCTCAATTTTAGTCCAAATCCGTTTAAGATGTCAAAAGGAGCAGAACTCCGAACACCGTTATTTGCTCAGCTTCCGCCAGGAAGACATAGCTACACCCGGACCTGCCATTGTCTGTGGGAAAGTCAGATCTGATACCAAGAATCCAAATTCAAATTTCAACGTTAATTTATTAACAAGGTAGATGTCACCGTCAGCAACCCTAAGATTTTTTTCAGAGTATTCACAGCAAATACACAGAAACAATATACAATCAATGAAAAGCTGCATACCAACAGACAGACCAATAACCAACAAATTGTGCAAATACAAAAAAAGGAAAGCAAAATAACAATGAAGAAATCAAAATAAATATTGACAACTTGAGTATAGAGTTCTTAAAAGTGACAGCTTGACTGATCCGTACAGTGTTGGGGTGAGTGAAGTGATCTAGTCTGTTTCAGGAGCCTGGGAAGGTCGGCGGGTCGCACAGTTACAGATTGGCATGTATGATTGTCTAGGCCAGTGGTCCCCAACCACTGAGTCGACGACCGGTACCAGGCCGCAAATCATGTGCTACCGGGCCGCGAGAGAAACGATATGATTTGGCGATATGAGACGATATGAGTTAGCTGTACCTTTCCTCATTCCCGCTCACGCACTGTTGAGCTATAAATAACTGACCAATCATACCAAATAACGCATAAAACCTAAAATAACACTAACATATAGTAAGAGCAGAAATAACATGATAAATACACATCCTACATAAAGTAGACATAATGTATGTACAGTGTGGTTTCACTTAATAGAATCGGCAAGACTAAGGCAAAACTGAATAGTTGAGTTTTTTTTTAAATCGGCACTTTGACGCATGCGTACGCAAGTGCCCGCGCAAGGCCTCATGGTCACGGTAGTCTTTTTCAGGGTAAACACAAGTGTCCCGTATTTGACTGCTACTTTTGTCCCTTACTTGGGAGTGAGAAAGTTGGCAACCCTACCTGAATACCCACCCCCACCCCACTACCGTCAGCCGGTCCGCAAGAATATTGTCAGTATTAAACCGGTCCGCGATGCAAAAAGTTCGGGGGCCCCTGTAGTTCACCACTTATCACCTCTTTATTTCATCCCTCCCCCTCCAGGTTTCACATATCGCCTTGTGTTTCTCTATCCACTGTCCCCACCTTTTCAATTTATTCCTCATCTTTTCTTTTCTTTCGGTCCTGCCGTAGGGTCTCAACCCAAAACTTCGACTGTACATTTTCCCATGTATGCTGCCCGGCCTGCGGAGTTCCTCCAAAATTTTGTACGTGTTGCTTGGATTTCCAGCATCTGCAGATTTATCTCCTGGTTGTGATGGGAGACAGCTGTCTACATCAGCTCTGTCAAAGCCTTTCAATATGCGAAAGGCTTTAATGAGATTCAATTCATTCTTCAGTATTCCAGAGAGTAGAGATCGAGAACAATCAAACGTTCTTCGTGTGATCACCCTTTCATGACCGAGATCATCCTGGTGAACCTCTTCCGACCCCTGCAGAAAACCACTAGTCACCGGCGGCCAAACAGAAACGGGTCCTTTTATTCCGACTCGCAGTCTCCTTCCACTTCGCTAATACACTATCCATGCCAGTAACTTTCTTGTAATACCATGGGGACTTACCTTCGTAAGCAGCCTCATGTGTGGCAGCTTGTCAAAGGCCTTCAGGAAGTCCAAATACACAGCCTCCACTGCATCCACTTTACAAATCCGTCTTGTATTCTCCTGTGTCGACAAGTAACTTCCTTTACTCCATTGAAATACTACTACATCAGACTCTACTTTCGCCCTATCAAATTGCAAGTGAGTTCAACTCCTAAGGGTTCTTTTATCTTAAGCTCCATTATTATCCCCAGTGTAGCTCATCCCCCAGTAGGTTGAACGGGAAACTGTTCGAAAAATTCATCTAGTGGGCATTCAACAGACCCACTCTCTTGAGCTCCATTTCCAACCTGATTTTCACAATCCACCTGCATGTTGAAATCTCCATTGACTATCATAACATTGCTCTTTTGACATGCCTTTCCATTTCCTGCTCTAACCTCCCAACTACTGCTGGAAGGCCTGTGTATTACTGCCTTCAACCCTTGCAGTTGCTTAACTCAACCCACAAGGATTCAACATCTTCCAAACCTATGTGACATTTTTCTACTGATATTATGCCATTCTTTAACAGCAGAACCACGCCGCCCCTTCCGCCTACCTTCCAATCCCTCCAATACAATATGTAGCCTTGGACATTTATCTCCCAATTACACCCTTTCTTCAGCCACGGCTCAGCAATGGCTATAATATCGTACTTGACAATTTGTAATAGTGCAACAGGATCATCTACCTTATTTAATATACTCCGTGCATTGAGACATAACACATTGAGGACTGTATTTGCTACCATTTTTGATTCTGCACACTTGATACACTCATACTCACCCTTCTGGCTGCAAATACATCCAATCATCTCGCTGCCTTCCTGACTGCACGCTATTTTTGTTTGGTTTTTTTGCCATCGTCCTATCCTGAGTCACTATCAATCCACTACTTAAGGAATATCAATGCTATTTGCCCAGGATGGAGAATATCTTGGCGAACTCTTCTGGAGAGAAACACTTCAGCAAAGTGGTCTTAGCTGAGGCTTACTTGTAGATAGAGATGGAAGAAAAGTCCAAAATGTTCCTTGCCATAAACATTTACAAAGGACCTTATCGATTAATAGGTTTGATTTTCGACCTGCACGTGTACTCTGTCGGAAAGCTGTGGATGAGCTGCTGCGAGGTCGCCCGGGCACTTAGATTACATCATTGTTGTCAGTAAGGACGACAAGGAACATCTTCAAAGTTTCATGACAGCATAAAAAAGATTAAATGATTTGGTTCTGTGAGTACGACACGTGTGAAATCTTTAAGCCAAGTATCATTTACAGTAAACCTCTGCCCACTGTGGGTCATTTAGATCATTAATTTGGAATTCAAGGGGATATGATTTCACCAATCACTCCAGCAGTCATCATGTCTGCTGTCAATGTTGGAACAATGTTAAAGGAGGTTACAGACTCCCAATGCAGAGATGGTGACCAGAGTTTATTCATCAAAATTCCAACAGAACATCAGTCGCTTGGCCGATTGTCACTGTGAGACGTAACATGCCCAAAACCGGAATCCCGCGATCAGATCTAATTGGGCGTCCACTAACATAATACAAGTAACATGGAATTCCTGAGCCTCTCAACATAAACTGAACAAGTCTAAACAGAAAGCGCCGGATACTGCATCACAAAGAGCGAGTCACTTGAGAAGCTAAACACGAAGAACAAGTCTCGTTAAAAACAGTTAACAAATTCAGATGCTCCAATACTTTCAGAGTTCAACACACGCACGGTCCCGAAGAGCTGGTGACACTGGCAAATCTCGATAGATGTACTATGGAGATCATTTTGACTGGTTGCATCACTATCTGGTGTTGAGGGCCCAGTACAGAGGATTGCAGTCAGCAACCGTTGGGCCCGATTCAGCCGTATTAGGACCGGGGTCGGCGGTAACTCATTATGGAAGGGCAGAATTTGTGCGCATGCTCTCCTCTTACACAGATGTAAAGACGTTTTCCATCTTCTGAAATTAATTTGATTGATTATTAGACTGCATGTTATATTACTTTCATTCGGTTTTTCGGTGTTTCTTTCATGTGGCCGATTGGCAGTGGGGGCGGGGGGTGACCTATTAATTTTTGCGTGTAAGAGGAGATCGTGTCCCTTTTCCTTTCTGCAAGTGAGGGCTCGGAAACGTTATGTGTTTGGGACTTTGCTGATGCAACTTTTTTTTTTACTGCGGGCGAGGGGGCTGTGGATATTGGGGTCTACGAGTTTTGTTTCTTTTCTTTCTCGTGTCGGTTGGGGTAGGGGGAGTTGATGTGTTTTCTTTCATCAACAACCATCGTCTTTCTGAATTTAACGGCTATCTGGAGCAAACAGATATTAGAGTTTAATCATACATACAGTGATAATGAGGAGATAATAAGACAGATAACAATGACACAATTAAGTAGTACTGTGTCAACACCCATCTTGAAATTCCCCATGTCAAAAGGTCACGTTATAACTTCACGCAGTGGGCCAACCTCTGCTGTTCGCCCTGGGGTTGAGCACTGTGGAAGAGGGCGGGGTCGCGAACATCTGAGCCGCCACTCAGCCGACTCCGCGTTTTAAAGTACTTGGTTTCTTCCTGCACTGTTTCCCTTTCCTCCTCAGTAACAGATCCCAGCAGTACGAATCAGCTCATTTGTATCTCTCGCCATTGCGCCTCTGCTAACCCGACCGCTTCCACTCAGTGCCTCCAACCCAAGCATGGCGACGGGAGAGGAGCCTTTCCCAATAGCGACAACCGGCTGCACTTGTATCTTTTCGTTGGTACACCTCGACTGGGTGCCTCGGCACCACAGAGGAGCTGAGGGGTGGGGTGGAGTAAATACCAATCCACGCGCTAGGAAATCAGACGGCAGACACGAACACCGCGGCGACTTTCCTGAAGTGAAAATACGCTTTTGGTGGAGGATCCTGCTGAATGTAGTCTAAAATGTTGTTGCGTACAGGGCATGCGCTCCGTTGTGAAGGGTCATGGGAAATGTAGTAACTGAGGAATACTTCCACTGCGCATGAACTATAGCGGATGGGGTTAATTTCAGAAATTAACCATGTGGCCTCTTTAGAAATTTATCTCAAAAATAAAAGGAAATGTTTTGTTCTTCACTGTTTCGGAGTAAATTATTATCTCATGATGTCAACACCTCAACTTCCTCATATTGAGCTTGTTGGAACTTCAAACACAGAGTGTCACTACCGATGTGGACTAACTCATCTCTTCGGCTCATTCGGAATAAAGACCCCACCTTTACTAAAGCAATATCCAGTTTCCGCACAAAAAACAATTCCTCAATTCCTCAGTGCCACTGGCAGCTCTATTTTTACCTGCTTTTAAGGTGAAAGAATCTTGATTGTCAGGGCATGCTGGGGTACGGAGACTGGCGCAGAAAATGAAAATGGCGGAGCAGACTCGATGGGCCACATGGTCTAATACTGCTCCTATATCTTATGGACACTTATTGGTGAAAATGGGAAAATGGTAGGTTTGGCATGTACGGCCTTTTATTCCAGTGTATCTATACAAATACTGGTAATAATAATAGTAGTAGTGCTAGTAAAGATAGTAATGATGGTAGTGGTAGAAATAGCTTCTAAGATTATGAGAGCCAGAGATGGAGTAGACAGACAGTATCTTTTCCCCAGTGTTGAAATGTCCAGTACCAGAGTGCGTGCCTTTAAGTTGAGGGGGGGTAAGATCAAAGACGATGTGAAGGGTAAGATTTTTTTCACAGAGTGCGCTAGATAGCTGGAATGCGCTGCAAGAGGTGTTGGTGGAGGCAGACATATTTGACACTGATAAGAGACGTTTGGATGGGCACATGAGTGTAAAGAAAATGGACATTGTGTCAGCAGACGCGATTAGTTACGTTGGCCATGCGATGACTAATTTAATTGGCTCGGTACAATATTGTGGACCATTTCTGTGCTGAATCCTCCTGTGTTCATGTAGGACTCTGCAAAACGTCCTGGGCTCACTTCGGTAGTGAGGGTGGCTTCGAATTTTCCACAGTACTGTACTTATCAAGGTAGTCCGGAGAGCTCCTTTCTGAATCTGGAGGGCGGAAGCAAAGCTTGTTGGGAATGACAAGGGTGAAGCGTCAAGGGAAGGATGTGCGACAGGTGCCAGAGAAGGGTTGCCAGGGTTAGTGTTGGGGACGGTTGCTGGCGCGGGTACAGACCCACATAGCCCTAAGATACCAGGCAATGAATTTGATTGGAAACAATTGGTTTGTTGATCATTACAGAATGACTCTCTGATGCTTCCCGTTTCCTTCCCTCTCCCTTCCCCCTTTCCAAGCATTGATTTCATTCTCCAAGCCCTCTTCCCAGTCTCAGTCCACAACAAGAACAAGAATCAGGTTTAACGTCACTCAAATATAACATGAAATATATTTCTAATTTGGTGACGGTGCAATACATCCGGAAGGGCCAATGAGCCGCACTGCCCAGCAACACATCTGGTTCACCCTAGCCTAACCACACGAAAGTTTACAAAGGTCTATTGACCTACAACCAGTATGTTTTTGGAATGTGGTAGCTAAGCGATGTACCTGAAGGAATCCCGCACGGTCATGGGAGCTAATATCAGTGGTAGGAATAGCTTGCTTACTCGAGTCCAGTCTGATGTTCTCCTGAGTGGTTGTCTATCGGTGGGTCGTCGGCTGGCTGTACAGATTGATCCAGGATCCACATAACCGCGATCTCAGGGTGGATCCCTCAAAGGAGAAAACCTGTGTGTAAATTTGCTTAACGTGGGGAAGCTAATGCAAGGGAAGACCCCACACGCCCCTTGACAGATCGGGGGCCTGGGCTGGGGTGGTCAGGGTGCAGTGACGTTCTGGTGTGTCAGGTTTCTGTTCTCTGTTACAACCCATCCAAACTCCCCTTCGTCTATTTCCCTCATCACACTCGCGTTCCCTCCTGCATTCCCCGTCTCTCCATTCTGCAACAGTCTCACTTCCACAATGTTTCCTACACCAGACCTAGCCCAGGCCCTGTGTCCGCGTCCCGCTTCTGTTTTGCTCTCGCCTGGATTTCCCTCTGATCAATCCTTGCTTCCCGACTTCCCATGCATTCTTGATAACCTTTGTCGAGCTTCTAGTACTTCAGTGTCTGTGTCTTGCATTTGGGTCCGCCCCCTTGCAACATGTCCACTGCAATCTCCCTGAGGTTCCCCTTTCTATTGTAGTGTACTGAATTAAAACCGCTAAGTTAATTAATGCCCTCGGAGCATTAATAAAACAAAACTGTTATAGAAACAGCAGTGAAGAATCCTTCTACATCTGAGCGCGATGGTATTCCTGATTCCCCACCCTGCATGTCTAACAGTAGTGAAAACCGAGAGGAAGCTACTTAGACGATGATGGACTCTGCCAGAGACGGAGGGCCTTCAATGTTGCCCCAAATGCCAATGGCCTAACGCCACTATCTCTGTACAACACGTTTTCCTGTTACCCGAGCGTGCTGCTATTCATAGCAGAACAGGGCGGACAAGAAGTTCAACGAAAAAAGAACTGATTTAAAATTATTTGAGATTATAGACAATTTGACTACATTCCCCAGGCGCCTCCACGACAGTGCGCATGCTCACTGTCTACACGAAGATCGACGCCACTACTCCCGTCATGTTTGTGTCTGCCGTTTGTTTTCCCGGCGTGCAGATATGCCTTTGTCCCACCCTGCACGTCGGCTCTTTTATGTCCTCCGCCGTCCCGAGGCAAGCGGTCGAGGTGCATCAACCACTGGATAGAAACGCAGCCGGTTGTCGCCGTCGGCCGCCGCCTCTTCTCCCGCCGTCATATTTGGGTTGGAAGGGCGGGCGCGACATTTGAGGGAAGGGGCGGTGGGTTTGGGTGGGAGCGGTGGCGGCAGATACCGTTGGTCAGAAGGGTGCTCTTCGGACATGCCACGGAGGAGCGAAGGTACAGACTGGCGGAAGAAGAAATTCCTTTATAGAGCTAGGCCGGGTGGGTCGTGGCTTCAGATGTTCGTGGACCCACGTCCTTGCCCTGTGCTCCCCCTAGAACGGACGGCGGAGTTCGCCTCTGCGTGAAATTGTCACGTGACTTGTTGACATGGGGAATTAGAATGGTGGGTGTTGGCACAATAAAAGTCGAGCGTATCGATTTCTCTCGCTTATTATCACCGCAATGTAGTTGTCGTGAAATTTGTTGATTTGTGGTAGCATTACTCTGCAGATTAATACAAATGACAAACTACGTAATTAGTGTGTAAAATAAAAAGAACTAGTGAGGTCATGTTCGTTGGCTGCTCAGATGACGGAAAAGAAGAAGTTTTTTCTGAATCACTGAGTGTGGATCTTTAGGCTCCTGTACCGCCTCTCCCGTGGTTGTAACGAGAAAAGGGCTTGACCCCGGGTGGTAAGGGTTTTCAATGATGCATGCAGTCATCTTGAAGATATTCTTGGTAGCGTCCGCATTTCTGTCCATGATGGTGTGGACTGATTCTTCAAACAACAGCAGCCACCTTTGAAGGATGCTTGATTGAAAGAATTCAGACCGGTGTCGCGCTCAGAGCCCCCAATATTTTCATCTATTTTAAATCTGTCATGAGACTTTGGAGATGTTCCTTGTCATCCTTACCGCTAGCAATGATGTAATCTAAGTTCCCCGGCAGCTTTCCAGCACCTGGTCCATGGCTTTCTGACAGACTGCAGGTGCAGATGCAACTCTACAAACAAGCCTATTTAGCCATAAGCGCCTTTGTAGGTTGTTTTGGCGAGAAAAACATTGGACTCTTCTTCCGTGTCCATCGCTATGTAGGCCTCAGCTAAGAACTGTTTGCTGAAGTGTTTTCCTCCAGAATGGTTTGCAAAGACATCCTCTATCCTGATCAAAGAGTATTGATCTACTGTCAGTATTGGATTGATGGTGAAATGAAGATCATCACAGATCCTGCAGCCGAATTTTCTTCGCACTTGGGATTACTGGAGTTGATCATCGGCTCCACTCCAGTTTGGACGGAAAGCCGTTCCTATAATCTGACAGACTAACTATTTTGTCCGGGATGGTTTAAGGAGTCAAATCGGATTTCTGTCACTTCGATGTATTCTTTTAGCGTTGACAAGTCTGAGAATCGATACATCTTTAAAAGGAAAGTGTGGTAATCCCAAATATTGATTTGATTTTCTTTCTGTTTACTGTTTGCTGCTCTTCATAGCATTATCGTGATTTTTAGAAATCATTATCTTTCAAATCATCTCCAATTCGCAGGATTTTTAAAACAAGTGTGTATGAGATATTTTGACAGTGTTCTGTACCCTCAATGGCTACTTTATTCAGTACACCTGTATACCTACCCGTTTATGCAATTATCTTATTACCCAATTAATTGGCAGCAACGCAATGCATAAAAGGATGAAGTCATGGTCAAGAGTTTCAATTATTGTTCAGACGAAACATCAGAATGGGGAGGAAATGTGATCTGAGTGACTTTGACCGTGGGATAATGGTTCAGGCCAGACAGAGTGGTTTGAGTATTTCAGAAACTGCGGATTGAATGAGGTTTTCACGGACAACAGTCTCTGGAGTTTACAGAGAAATGAGTGAAAACAAACATTCCGTTCTGTAGTTCCTGTTTACGAGACAGGAATTAGGCAGGAATCTGTTTATAATAAAAATTATAAATATTTTTATAAGTGTGAATTATTCCCATGAAATATGCAAGTTCCAATCTATAAACATCTACCATTTAAAATAGTTACAGATAACTTTACTTAATTGGGTATTAACATCACCAAGAAACGTAATGATTTATTTAAAGCTAACTTTTTACCTGTAATTGACCAAATCAAGCAACTTGTTACTAGATGGTCCTCATTGTCTTGTCATTAGCTGGTCGAATCAATGCTATTAAGATGATAGTTTTACCTAAAATTTTTATTTATTTCAAGCACTACCAATTTAATTCCTAAATTTTTTTTTTGCTATTATTGATTCCAAAATATCCCCGTATGTGTGGCAGAATAAAATCCTAGATTAAGTAAAAAAAATACTGACAGAAGTCTAAGAAGAAAGATGGTCTGGCTTTGCCAAACATAACATTTTACTACTGGGCAGTTAACATCCGATATTTAATATTTTGGACGCAGGAATCGGCGACATTACGAAACCCACAATGGGTAAATTTGGAGTGTAAATTTGTACAAGGCTTTTCACTGTTCTCTATCTTAGGATCTTCGCTTCCCTTTGTTTTATCTAAACTGAATAAACAAATAACTAACCCTATAGTTAAATATACGTTACGAATATGGTTTCAATTTCGTAATTTGTTTGGTTTGAATAAGTTCATCTTATCAAGCCCTATTATATCTAACTTTCTTTTACAGCCCTCTTTTATGGACCAAACCTTTGTGCTATGGAAAACGAGAGGTATAACATGTTTTCGTGATTTATTTTTAGATATTTGATTTATGTCCTTTGAACAATTGCCCAATAAATATAATTTGTCTAGAACCCATTTTTAGATACTTACGAATTATAATTTTTTTGAATAATATGTTACAGTTCTATCCGAATTTATGCCCAACTGATATTACGGAAAAAATTATCGGTTTGAATCCTTGTCAGAAGGGTTTAGTAGCCGTCATATATAATATGATCATGAAAATACAACCAAAGATGTCAGATAAAATTAAGAAGGAACTGGAAAAAGAACTTCATTTTCCTTTACCTACAGAGCAGTGGGAGAAAATTCTAAAGTTAGTTAACTCCTCTTCTATTTGTGCCAAACATGCCCTAATACAATTCAAGGTTGTACATAGGGCTGATATGTCGAAGGACGAACTTGCTCGATGTTATTCTCATGTTAATCCAATCTGTGACAGATGTCACTCTAAAGTTGCCTCATTGACTCACGTGTTTTGGTCTGGTCCTTGTTTGCAAACTTACTGGAAAGATATTTTTGGCATTACTTCAACAGTTTTGAATATTAAATTGCACCCTCATCCTATTACTGCAATTTTCGGCTTACCAATGGTGGATAGCAGTCGTTTACCCCCTCAGCTCGGCGAATGATTGCATTTGTCACATTGATGGCTGGAAGATCTATTCTGTAGAATTGGAAATAAATTAATCCCCCAACTACATTTCAATGGTTTCCCCAAACTATTTCTTGTTTGAGTTTAGAAACAATTAGAGGTTTCATTTTTGACCCCTCGGTCAAATTTGAAGAAACCTGAAGACCATTTATTCAACATTTTCATATGAGTTAAACTGAACTTTCCCAAACCTTTTTCTTATCATCTTTAATTATTTGGATAGAGGTGCAGAGTTATTGACACTATCATATTTGATATGATACAAAAGCCCATTTATGTTAGGTTATTTTTTTGGGGGGGTTCTTTCTATTTTTCCATTTCTTGTAACATACTATGAGTTTAGGAGGTTATTATATTTGGATTATTAACTGTTTGTATTTGTATTCTAACCTATCAATTATGTACTCTGAAGCTCTCTGTACTCGATGTTTTTTTTCTTCTTATGTTTGTTTGAAAACTAATAAAAAGATTTTAAAAGAAAAATAAATATTGACAACTTCAGCATCGAGTTCTTGAAAGTGAGACTGTGGGTTGTGAGGTCTGTTCAGTGTTGTGGTGAGAGAAGTTATCTTCTCTGGTTCAGCAGCCTGGGATGGTCGACGGGTCATAACTGTTCCTGAACTGCTGGTGCGCTACTGAAGGCTCTGATGCCTCCTGTCCGATGGCTGCAGAGAGAAGAGAGCATGTCCTGGACGGCAAGGGTCCTTGTTGATGAATGCTGCCCCCTGAACTAATGAGACAACGTGAGGACGTCCTGAACAGATTTTAGGGAGCTCAGAAGGTAGCTGAAAATCACCACCACCAGGGTAGTAATCGCTGGATTGCTGGCTCTGGCATGTGCCAGTGATGGTGAGGATAGGAAGAATTGCCAGGTAAATGTGTGGCTGATGAGCTGCTGTAGGGAGCAGGCAAGCGTTCAGATTTAGATCATCGCGATCTCCTCTGGGGAAGGTATGTCCTGTACAAAAGGGGCGGATTACACCTGAATATCCATGTGGCTCGGGTTCGCTGAGGCTGTTCGGGAATGTTTTTGGCAGGGCACTGGGAACAAGAGAGATCGTGCTAAATATGAGGCATTTAGTTTACAAACAGAGCCAATGTATATTGAGGCTCCTAGCAAGGAAAGGCTAATGACAGGAAACATTTCAGTCAACACGGTAAGTCTAAAAGTAAAGGGCGGACAAAATCGAAAAAGTTGAATATAGGACTGAAGGTATATTTTAATTCACACAGCATAGGGACTCATGCAGATGAACTTGTATTGTAGCACAGTGAAAGATTGGCATGTATGATGGTGTGGACATTACTGAATCTGGCTGAATGAAGATTGCAGCTGGGAGCTTCATGTCTATGGATACACAACGTGTCGAAAGGTCAGGCAGGTAAGCAGAGGGGAGGCGTTACACTGTTGGTAAAAAAAAAAACAAATGAAATGAAATCATTGCGGATAGAACTACAGAACTGCAAGTGCATGAAGCCCTGGCTAAATTGCGGAATTGACTGGAAAGCTTAAGGCAAAATAATCATAATATAAAAGAATTTGCTCTGAGAAGAAGATGCTAAACGCAGATGTATTAGCATTACAGCGGAGAAAAGGGACTTAGAGTCATGAGAGAGGAGTTGGCGAGAACTGATTGGAAAAGAACACTGGAAGGGACGATGGCAGAGCAGCAATGGCTGGAATTTCTGGAAGCGTTTCTGAAGGCACAGCATATATAGATCCCAAACAGGAAGAACTATTCTAAAGGCAAATTGGCCAAGAAGAGAAGTTAGAGCCAACATAAACCCAAACATGGAGTATATATTTCAACAAGAATTGCTAATTCTAGGGGAACAGCAAGCTTTTAAAAACTAACTGGAAGAGCTAAAAAGTCATTATAGACCTCAAAATGGAGTAGGAACGTAAGCTAGCCAATATTATTAAAGAGGATGCTGAATGTTTCTTTAGAGACATAAAGTGTTAAAGAGAAGCGAGAGAGCTAATATTGGACCGCTGTAAAAAGGTCCTGGAAAGATACCAATGGGGATTATGGAAACAGCGGAGCACCTGAACAAGTATTTTCCATCAGTGTTCATTGTGGAAGACACCAGCATGAACTATGCGGATTCACTATTCCTAGGGGAAAAGTTTTGCGGATCATCGAAGTTCTGAACTTAGATAAGTCACATGGACCAGATGGGGTTAAATTCAGAAGTGAACCACGTGACCTCCTTATGTACTTTACTTCTCAAAAATAAAAGGAAATGGTTGTTTCTTCACAGCCCTCTGAGCAGATTATTATCTCCTGATGTCAACACCTCAACTTCCTCATATTGAGCTTCTTGGAACTTCACACACAGAGTGTGTCTACCGAGGTGGACTAACTCGTCTCTTCGGCTCATTCGGAATTAAGATCCCCACCATTACTAAATCAGCATCCAAATTCCCCACAAGACACAACTCCCTGATGTACCTGGAGCACCCAAGGAACCCCACCGTCGAATTTAACGTCTGAGTGCAAGTATCCTATACTGCTAAGGACAGGTGACGGAGCCGGAGATTCCAGGGAAAGGTGAGATGACTTTCCATGGGATTTATATTAATTTGGAAATGTGGCGGCTGATCAGGGATCATCAGCATGGCTGTGTTGCGGAATAAACATGAACTTCAAACTTTCGGGTGTTTTTTTCAGGAGATAACTCAGTTATCCAGTGAAGGCAGGGCAGTGGGATTGTCAATATGCAGTTCAGTGAGGAGAACTTCAGAGATTACAGAGGCTGAGGTTATTTTCCATGGGGTCGAAGGTCGCTGACCGATGACCTGACAAAATAAATTAAGATAACAGATACAGCGATAGTGTATACAGAAACACTTTCCCAAGGTAGGAGCAACATTAACAGGAAGGCATATATTTATCTTGAGGAAAGGAGATTTAAGTCGAATATAAGGGATAGATTTTTAACAGTTTCTTCTAATTGTCAATTCGATTTCGAGATACACCACAGTAACAAGCCTCTCCGGCTCTTCGAGAACGCCCCTCCCAATTACACCCATGTGATCAATTAACCCTCTACGGTCGCAGGCCTTCTGGGTTTCAAAGGCTTATCACATGAGGAACGTTTTATGGTCCTGGGCTTCTACTCACTGAAATTCAGAAGAATGAGAGGTGACTGCATTGAAACCTGTGGACTGTTGAAAGGCCTCGATCCAGTCGATGTGGAGTAGATGTTTCCTATGTTGTGGGAGGCTAGGAGCCGCAGAAGGGAGGACTGTCCTTTTAGAAAGGAGATTCGGATTAATTTCTGTAGCCAGAGAGTGGAGAATCTGTGAAATTCATTTCTGTATTTTTAAGACGGAGGTGATAGATTCTTGATTGTTCAGGGTATACACGAAAACAAGGGGAAGAGGAGAGACTGGGGCTGAAAAGGAATACGGTGGAGCAGAATCAATGAGCCAAATGGATTAATTCTGCTCCTATATCTTATGGAATTATAATCTTATGTGTGAGGAAACTGGAGCACCCAGAAGAAACGATAGCGGGGACAATTTCTAAACTCCCTACAGACAGCGGCGGGAGATGAACCGGGTTTTTTGGCGCTGCAGCACAGTCTGTAATTATCACTGCGCTACCATGCCGTCCATCATGAACTGACACTTTGAACGTGGCTGCCAGTGGAGGTGACAAACATCAGATACAATGAGTATGTTTGAGAGGTATTTACGCATTCGCGTGAATAGATGAGACATACGCAGTCACGTTTCCAAAGGGTTGCAAGACAGATTGGTCTGAATGAGGAAATGGTAGGCACGGCCTTTTAGACTAAGGATCGATTTCTGTACTGAACTTACAGCAATAGCAATAGTGGTAATATTAGTATTGATGATGATGATAGTAATGGTGGTAGTGGTAGAAGTCGTTTATAATATGATGAGAGGCAGAGATAGAGTAGACAGACAGTATGTATATCCGCAGTGTTGAAATGGCCAGCACCAGAGGGCGGGCCTTTAAGGAGAGAGGGGGTAAGAACAAAGGAGACGTGAAGGGTAAGTTACTTTTTCACGGAGAGCGGTGGGTGGCTGGAATGCGCTGAAAGAGTGGTGGTGGAGGCAGATACATTGAGACTGTTGAGAGCTGTTTGGATGGGAACATGAATGTGAGGGAAGTCGACATTGTGTCAGCAGATGCCATCAGTTCGGTAGGACATGTGATGACTAATTTAATTGGTTCAGTATAACATTGTGGAGTATTCCTGTGCTGGATTCTTCTGTGTTCTTGCAGGACTTTGCAAACGTCCTGGGCCCATTTCGGTAGTGAGGGTGGCTTCGACCTTTCCACTGTACTGGATTTATCAGGATAGTCCGGAAAGCGTCGGGCGGAAGCAAAGGATGCTGGGAAGGGCGAAGGTGAAGCGCCACGGGAGGGATGTGGGACAGGTACCAGAGAAGGAGTGTTAGGGTCGAGGTTGGGCGCGTTTGCTGGCGCGGATGCAAACACGCGCGGACCTGAGACACCAGTGAAGATCATTTGATTCCAGACAATTGGTTTATTCATTATTGCAGAATGATCCTCTGGTGCTTCCCGCTTCCTCCCATCTCCATTCCCCTTTTCCCAAACATGATTCCCTTCTCCCAGCCCCTTTACCAGTCTCAGTGAACAGCAAAGACCCATATCAGAATCAGGTCTATCGTCACTCGTGTATATCATGAAATAAGTTTACCTTTTGGCGACTGTGCCATACATCATATTACTAAAGTACTAAAGAACCCAACGAGACGTACTGCGCATCAAACCACCTGGTTAACCCGAGCCTAACAATAGAAAAGTTTACACTGGTCAATTAACCTAAGAGCCAGACTGTTTTTGGAATGTGGAGGATAGCGAAATACCCGCGGGAAGCCCGCACGGTCACGGGAGCTAGAACTAATGCAGGTAGCAGCTTGATCGTTCGAGTCCAGTAGAGTGTTCTTCTGAGGGATTGTCATCCGTGGGTCCTCGGCTGGCAGAAGAGGCCGATCCAGGACCCATATAACGGCAGTGTTAGAGTACATTCCCTTAATGGAGATCGGACGCGCGTGACTAGTCTAAAATGGGGAAGCTAATGCACGGGCATACATGACATGGTCTTTGACAGATCGGGGACGTGCCGGTCAGGGTCCAGTGGCTTGGAATGCGAGACGACTCTGGTCTCTCAGCAGACTTCCGCCGCCTTCACTGCCGTTGCGGTGTGTCAGGTTTCTGTTCCGCGTTAGGCCCGATCTCTACTCCCCTTCCTCTCGTACCCTCTTCGCTCTCGGCTCGCCTCCTGAATTCGCCGCCTCTCCATTCTGTATCCATCTCACTTCTCAATATCTCCTCCACCAGATCTCACAATGTTCTTATCAGAAGAAGTGTGCAATTTGACGCTCGCTGGGAATTCCACGGCCGTTGGAAACATGGAGTGGGGAGCAGCTTCCGTCACGTCAATGGTCATCTTCACCCTCACCTTCCTACTGGGGGTCCCGGGTAACGGCGCAGTCATCTGGGTGATTGGCTTCAAGATGAAGAGTAAGGTCCACACGGAATGTTTCCTGACTCTGGCTCTGACTGACCTGATCTATTGCCTGACCCTTCCCTTCCGCATGGCCAACATCTCCCTGATCCACTCCGGGTACAACGCCTACTTTTCCTGTAAGTTTATTGGAATCTTGATGTTCATCGACGCATCCGCCAGCACGTATCTGTTATCTCTGATCAGCATCTGCCGCTGCGTGGCTATTACTCGGCCCACGTGGTTCCAGCAATATCTGAGCCTCACGTGGATTCGTGTGTCCTGCTTCGGAGTCTGGATCCTAGCCTTCGTCATGTGCCTGCCCGTCCTCCTGCTTCCAGATTTGAAGGAGGAATCGATGATCTTGGAGCCATTTTGGTTTGTTTTTACCTTCGGCCTCCCCTTTTTGATTATGATCACCTGCTACTTCCTGATAGGTTGGAGGCTGCAAGGGAACAGGTTCGCCAAATCTAAGAAGCCTGTCCGCCTCATCATCACCGTGGTCGTGGCCTTTATGATCTGTTGGATCCCCAACGCTGTGTGCGACCTCCTATCGGCCTTCACCACACCAATTTCCCAGGACTGGTCATTATTCACTGTCGCCCTGGCCTCCTTCAACAGCGCTCTCAACCCCCTTCTCTATGTCTTCGCTGGCCGCGAATTCCACCAGGTCTTCAAGAGCTCCCTCCTCGCCTCGCTCCGTCTGGCCTTTGCCGAGCAGAGGCCAGAATTGGAGACCCAGTCTCAGACCCCCAACCTTACCTTAAATACGAATGTCTGAGGGAGTTCCTCGCGGCCAGACATTCGACCGATATCCCCTGACTACAGACGCAGTGGACAGTCGGATGCAGTTACGGTCGGCAGTGGAGGCTTTGCTACACTCTTATTTTAATCTCTCAGAACATAGAACATAGACCACTCTCCCAACAATGTACCGTACCAATTCAATCAGTCAATAAATGGCCAATTAACCAAATACCGTCTGCCTACACAGTGGGGATATCCTTCCTTTATGATCATTCTACTTATCTAAACATTTCCTAAAGGTCTCTAACCTATCTACACTTACCAGCATTCCAGGCAGCGTGTGCCAGACACACACCACTGTCTGTGCAGTAAGTTGGAATGACGCCCTCTCACTTTAAATGCACGTCCCCTGGTGTCAGATATTTCAACCCTGGGGATCATGCTGAACATCCATGCCTTTCATGATCTTCTAAACCTCATCCCGGCACCCCAGGGAAAATAACCCAAGTGTGTTCAACCTCCCGTAGTAGACGATGCTCTCTAATACCGGCAGCATTCTGGTATAACTCCAGTGCACCCACTGCAAAGCCTCGACATCTTTCCTGCAATGGGTGACCAGAACTGTATACACCTCTTTCACCAAGTAGTCTCCATGTTCCGTTGACCTCTCTCTTTACAAGTCATTTTCACCCACAGAACAGGATGTTTTCTGTTCGCACCCTTCTCGTGAACTCAACAGACTGTCGTGCGTGAAAATCCAATTAAATCAGCAGAGTCTGAAATACCCTGAACAATCTGTCTGGCATGACCAATCAGAGTCACCTAGATCACGTTTCTTTCCCATACTGATGTTTGGTCTGAAAAACAACTGAATCGCTTGACCATGTCTGCATGTTTTTATGCATTGAGTTGCTGCCATATGACTGACTGATTAGATGTTTGCACTGACGAGCAGGTATACAGCTGCACCTAATAAAGTGGCTTAATAAATTGTAAAGTTTCTAAATATCAAAATAATACTATAACGAGCAGTAAAAAGTTAAAAAATAAAACAAAATTAGATCAATATTTGGTGTTGCCACCCTCTGCCTGTAAAGCTCCATCACTTCTCTTACTTCCACTGTCGTGTAGATTTTTTTTTTAATCGTCTGGTAGTTTGTCCAAAACATCTTGGAGAACATACCACAGTTCCTGGCTGTCTCGCTTGCTTCTGTTTCTCCAGATAATCCCAAGCAGCCTCGCAGATGTTGCGAACAAATCCCTCTGGAGACCATGCCATCTAAAACCACTCATTAAAAAATCCAGCGTGCCGAGGACATAGGCACAGTATTTGCTGGATCCTTTGATAGAAATCTTCATGGTGCACAGCACAACCAAACCCATGTATCGTTTACAAACATGATAACCCACCTATTTGCATATCCATCCATGTTATTGATATATATCACAAACAACTGCAATTCCTGGCACTGCTCTGTGCGGAAAACCGCTGGTCGTGAATAATACCCACCCACACCATCTACTTTCAGTGGGCATTCCAACGTTGAATCCAGACAATAAAGTCGCCGGGAATTCCGTCCATAATGTATATTCAGTGCTATCACCTCAGTGTTTTGGCCCCGTTGTGTTTGGAAGATTGGCGCCCTCTACAGTCGCAGTACACTCGTGTACATATACCACTTCCTGCAAGCAGGGTGTTTTTCCTTTCCTTCTGATATGAAACGCACAAGAGATAAGATCTCAGTTCTTTCTTTATTTGCCTTTGAACAGCAATATCTGTGAATCTTAAGCTTTTAGCAGTCTTAATAAAAGCTTCGTGGACATATTTTGAAGAAAATTCGTGTTTATGCTCCTTTCGACTGTATCCATATAGAGTGCATGCACCATATACTGTAAAAACAACTTAGAAACATAGAAACCACACAGCAAAATACGGGTACGCTGGCCCACAAAGTTGTTCCGTGCATGTCCCTACCCATAGCACTCAATTTTTCTATGCTTCATGTACCTCTCCCAAAGTATCTTAAAAGACCCTATTGTATCCGCATCCACCACAGTTGCCGGCAGCACATTCCACGCACTCACCACTCTCTGCGTAAAAAGCCTTACCCCTGACATCTCCTCTGTAAGTACTCCCAAGCACCTTAAACCTGTGCCCTCTTGTGGCAGCCATTTCAGCCCGGGAAAAAGCCTCTGACTATGCACAAAATCAATGCCTCTCATCAGCTTATACATCTCTATCAGGTCACCTCTCATCCTTCGCTCCAAGGAGAAAAGTCCGAGTTCACTCATAAGGCATGCTCCCCAATCCAGGCAACATCCTTATAACTCTCCTCGGCACCCTTTCTATGGTTCCCATGTCCTTCCTGTAGTGAGGCGACCAGCCCTGAGCAGAGTAATCCAAGTGGGGTCTAACCAAGGTCCGATATAGCTGCAGCATTACCTCTCGGCTGCTAAATTCAATTCCAATACACAATATGCCTTCTTAACTACAGAATCCACCTGCGCAGCTGCTTTGACACTTCTATGGACTCGGACCCCAAGATCCCTCTGATCCTCCACACTGCAAAGAGTATAACCATTAATACTATATTCTGCCATCATATTTGACCTACCAGAATGAACCACTTCACACTTATCAGGTTTGAACTCCATCTGCCACTTCTCAGCCCAGTATTGCATCCTATTAATATCCCGCTGTAACCTCTGACAGCCCTCCACACCATCCACAACACCCCAACCTTTGTGTCATCAGCATACTTACTAACCCATCTCTCCACTTCCTCATGCAGGTCATTTATAAAAATCACGAAGAGTCAAGGTCGCAGAACAGATCCCTGAGCACATCACTGGTCACCGACCTCCATGCAGAATGTCACCCGTCTACAACCACTCATTGCTTTCTGTGGGAAAGCTAGTTCAGGATCCACAAAGTAAAGTCCACTTGGATCCCATGGCTCCTTACTTTCTCAATAAGGCTTGCTCCTGTCTGTAGTAAAATCACCAGGGCCAGCATTGTAGGGGGCTGATTGGCTAAGACAACTATTTTGGAGAAAAATCAATTGGCATTCCACTTTCTCATCAACTGAAAGTGAATTGAGAGGATTACTGTTCAATACCACAGCGGTGTTCAGGGACGGCATTGGGAAACGAAAACATGTCAAGGGTAAAATAGTGTTGAATGAAAATGCCACACCCAAGTTTTACAAATCCCGTCCGGTTCCTTACACCGTCCATGACAAAGTAGCCAGTGAGCTAGATCACATGGAAACTGAAGACATTCGACCAAGATTGAGGGGAGCCCGTGAGCAACACCAGCGGTCCCAGGAGTCAAAGGATTTGAGCCTGCCAGGATCGGTGGTGATTTGAAGACCAGATGACCGTCAGGCACAGGAGCAGAATTAGGCAATTTGGCCCGTCATGTCTGCTCCGCTATTCAATCATGCCGATCCTTTTTTCCCCTCCTCAGCCCCACTTCCCGGCCTTCTCCCCGTAACCTTTGATGCCGTGTCCAATCAAGAACACATCAAGTTCTGCCTTAAATGCACCAACGACCTGGCAGTCACAGCTGCCTGTGGTAATAGGTTCCAAACTTTCACCACATTCTGCCTGAAAATAATTCTCCCCATTTCTGTTTTAAATGGATGCCCTTCTACCCTGAGGTTGTGTCCTCTTGTCCTAGACTCCCCCACCATGCGAAATATTTTAGCAACGCACACAAATTGCTGGTTGAACTCAGCAGGCCAGGCAGCATCTACGGAAAAAAGAGCAGTCGAAGATTCGGGCCGAGACCCTTTAGCAGGACTGGAGAAACGAAAAGATGTGGAGTAGATTTAAAGGCTGGGGCAGAGGAGAGAGAAACACAAGGTAATAGATGAAGAAGGGAGATCAGTAGAGATGGACAAATAGACAAGGGAATCATGTAGGAAACAATCCCTGCGGAAAGCAGAATGTGGGGAAGTAGGAGACAAAGATTTGCTTGGTGGTGGGATCCTGTTGGAGATGGCAAAACTAGATTGTGAGTCCACTTCGCCAGGTATCTACGCTCTGTCTGCCAGAAGAAGCAGGATCTCCAACTGGCAGTGTGATGGGGAATGCTGAAGGATGGGCGTGGGAGGGGTGCATTACCATAGGTTGTTGCAAGGACGAGACTGAGGACGAACCCAAGTGCAGGACACAGGCGCGGAGGCAGAGTCGTGAGGCGTTAGCACAGTCGCGAACGGGGAACCGGAATCCAGGAGAATCTTTACACGGAGACAAGGTTTTACATAAAGTACCCATTAAATGATGCGGGGCTTAGAACTTTCAGTCCCAATGAATCAGGAAACGGGGTTTACTCACCCTAGAGTCGTCCAACGAACTGGCAAAAGCAGGGCTGTGACACCCGAGTTTTATCCTGTGTTCGCTAAAGGAAACCAGGTGTGCTGTAATGGATGGGGGGGGGGGGAGGTGGGAAATACCATAAGTTCGATAAATCGCTGTTCATGCCATCAGGTTGGAGGCTATCCAGGCGGAATCTAAGGTATTGTTCCTCTAACCTGAGTGTGGCCTCATCGCGACAGTGGAGGAGGCGATGGACTGACATATCGGAATGGGAAGTGGAATTAGAGTGGGTGGCCACTGTGAGATCCCACATCGTCTGGCGGGCGGAGCGTAGGTGAGGCGGCACTTGACCTGTGAGTCTGTTGGGGTCACATACTGTGTCCGGCGCTCCTGGTGTTGCCTCCTGTCTGTCGGTGAAACACGACCAAGATTGGGACAGCACTTCACCGAGTACCTACACTCGGCTAACTTCCCCTTTTCCATATTCTGAGTTTACTGTGATCATTGGACTGTATTTTGTATTGGTTTCCTTCAGTTTTTCGGTGTTTGTTTCTTGTGGGCGATTGGCGGGGGGCGGGGGGGGGGTGCTGACCTGTTAATTTTTGTGTTTAAGAGGCAGTGTTGGGGGACTTTGGTTGTTATTGTGGCTGTTTATTTTCCTGCAGGCGAGGGAGGATTTTGGGGTCTGGGAGTTTTGTTTCTTTTCTTTTTCGTGCCGGTTGGGGTGGGGGGGGGGGGAGTTGATGTGTTTTCTTTCATCAAAAACCATGTTCTTTCTGTATTTAATGGCTATCTGGAGCAGACAAATATCAAAGTCATATCATACATGCGAACTTTGACAATAAAAATGAACCTTTGATCTCTTCCCACCATCAAGGACATCTTCAAGAGGGTGACATTCATCATTAAAAACTCTCACCGCCTGGTTGCAGGTCCTTTTCTCGTTACTGCCACGGGAAGGGTGTTACTTACCACATAACGGGTTTAAAAAACACCAGAAATGGAACACACCTGGAGTCTGGTTTTGCTGTAAACTAAACACTCGTTTGTCAGTATCTACGTAATATATTAATATAAAACCAGATAAATCAATCAGGTTAACAGAGGTTATGCATATATAAGTGTGTAGATGTAAAACCCCAAACTTCTTCAAGCTTAGGTGGTAAATGATACAGTCATTTGATGGTTTAAGAATGAAGTCAGTACAGTTCTTGATAATGAGTTGAGTAGAACTGAGGAGAGAGAGAGGGGGGTGATTTATTTTCCAAGGAAACCGATGCCGTCGATTGTCCTCCGAAGTCCTGCTAAAGTTACCGACTGTGACCACACAAAAGTGTACCGTCTTCACGCGATGAAGATATCTACCCAGGCAAGGGTTAAACACTTTCCCACACTGCCAGCAAAACCCACGCTTTCGTGGGCACTCAAAGCTCATCCAGTGTCTGTTTCTGCTGTATTTCTGTCTGTGTCTCGAGTGGCTGTATGAAAAGCCAGCTGTCATTGTATATATCCCAAACATGCTGCACGCCAGCTGTCCATTATATAGCTCCGCCCTTCGGTTGCCATGGCGACTCACGAGCTGCTCGGTGCTCTCTCTCTCTCTCTCTCTCTCTCTCTCTCTCTCTCTCTCTCTCTCTCTCTCTCTCTCTCTCTCTCTCTCTCTCTCTCTCTCTCTCTCTCTCTCTCTCTCTCTCTCTCTCTCTGTGAATTAATGTACACCAACTCTCTCTCTTTTTAAAGGCACAGTCCATAATGAATAAACCTTGGGATCTCGTCACACCTCCCTTCTTTTGGGTAAAATTTTGATCAAGGAGCAAACTTTTTGTCTAACTATCCATTATACAGCTTGAAGCAATACATGTGCATTATCAGGTAACATAGCAAAGCGTATAAAATTACTAATTTCTATTTCACTTTTAAACTTAACATCCAGACAATCAGTCTACCATCATATGAGTCTACCATGAGGCGGCGCGGCACGGCAACAGCGGCCTTTCAGTCCTGGTGTTACTTTAATTTTCTATTTTAAGTTTGATACACAATTTTCGATTACGGCACATGGATAACAGAGCGGCTATCTACAATCGCCAGATACTACAACAATACAGAGACCGCCCAAAAACAAACCTCCACAAAGATCTGCTGGCTGAATTACGCGACGCCGGCTTGCTGAGGGGAACGGGCCTACATTCCTCGGACTTGCCTGATGCTGGGTGCCGGAGATGGAGACTTCGAAAGTGATGTGCGATGAAGCAGAAGCGAGGCAAACGGGCAGGGGTCCGTGCCAGGCAAAAAAAGCGAATCCTAGTCGGCCGGCTCTCCCGTCCATTCTGCTCTCCAATGTCCGCTCTCTGGACAATAAGATGGACGACATCCGACTCCAACGTAATACTCAGCGGGAGCACAGAGTTTGCTCCGCGTTTGTCTTCACAGAGTCATCGCGCACTGATGGGATTCCGGACGATGCCATCCAGCTAGACGGGCTGGCTTTGTTTCGTTCCGACAGAGATGCAGCTCTCTCCGGTAAGACTCGCGGTGGCGGTGTCTGAGTTTACATCGACACGGAATGGTGTAGGAACTCTGTGCTGGTTTCCAGACACTGCTCATCGCTAGTGGAGTTTGTGGCAGTTCGATGCAGACCACGGGAATTCATCTCTGTCCTTATATTCGGTGTGTACATTCCCCCCAGCGCTAATACTAAGGAGGCACTCTGTGAACTGTACGGGGCTATTAGCGAACTGCAGAACGCACACCCTGATGGTCTGTTTATTGTCGCCGGTGATTTTAACCACGCGAACCTTAAGTCAGTGCTCCCCAAATTCCATCAGTATGTGGACTTCGCAACGAGGGGGGGTAACGCGTTGGACCTGGTTTACACAAACATCCCCGACGCGTATCGGGCAAAGCCCCACCCCCACCTCGGATACTCAGACCACATCTCTGTTATGCTAATCCCAGCATACAGACCGCTCGTCAGGCGCTTCAGACCAGTTCAGAAGCAGATGAAAACCTGGCCAGCAGGAGCCATCTCTGCTCTTCAAGACTGCTTTGTGAACAAAGTGGCACATGTTCAGGGAGGCTGCAACCGATGGCGACTCTACCAACTACATCAGTAAGTGCATTGATGATGTTACTCTGTCCAAGACCATCACTATACGTGCCAACCAGAAGCCATGGATGACCGCAGAGGTGCGTGCGCTGCTGAGGTCCCGCGACTCCACCTTCAGATCAGGCGACAAGGCAGCTTTAACAACAGCAAGGGCCAAACTGTCCCGAGCCATCAGAGGGGCAAAGCGTGCACAGGCCCAGCTAATCCACAGTTACTTCCAGGACAGCGGTGACACGCGGCGCATGTGGAAGGGCATCCAGGACATCACCGATTACAAGACAACATCACCTGACTGTGCAGGTGATGCCTCCCTCCCAAATGCGCTGAATAACTTCTACGCCCGGTTTGAGGCGGAAAATGACGTGGCGGCGAGAAAGTCCACCCTTCCTACGAATGACCAGGTGCTGTGTCTCTCCGTGGCCGACGTGAGAAGAACCCTGTATAGGGTCAACCCACGGAAGGCTGCTGGACCAGACAACATCCCTGGTAGAGTGCTCAGAGGATGTGCAGACCAGCTAGCAGATGTTCTCACTGACATCTTCAACGTCTCCCTGAGCAGCGCCACCATTCCAAAGTGCTTCAAGGCCGCCACCATTGTCCCCGTGTCGAAGTCTTCAGTGTCCTGCCTAAGTGACTACCGTTCCGTTGCACTTGTATCCATCATCATGAAGTGTTTCGAGAGGCTTGTCATGAGTCATATCAAGACCCTGCTGCCCCCCTCACTGGACCCCCTGCAGTTTGCCTACCGTCCCAACCGCTCAACAGATGACGCCATTGCCACCACCCTCCACCTGGCCCTAACCCACCTGGACAAAAAAGACACAAATGTTCGGATGCTGTTCATAGACTTCAGTTCAGCATTCAACACAATGATCCCTCAGAAACTGATTGGAAAGCTGAGCCTATTGGGCCTGAACACCTCCAACTGGATCCTAGACTTCCTGACTGGGAGACCTTAGTCAGTCCGGATCGGGAGCATCATCTCCAACACCATCGCACTGAGCACGAGGGCTCCCCAGGGCTGCGTGCTCAGTCCACTGCTGTTCACTCTGCTGACCCACGACTGTACTGCAACACAGAGCTCGAACCACATCATCAAGTTCACTGATGACAGGACCGTGGTGGGTCTCATCAGCAAGAACGACGAGTCAGCTTACAGAGAGGAGGTGCAGCGACTAACGGACTGGTGCAGAGCCAACAACCTGTCTCTTAATGTGAACAAAACAAAAGAGATGGTTGTTGACTTCAGGAGGGCACGGAGCGACCACTCCCCACTGAACATCGACGGCTCCTTGATAGAGTTCGTAAAGAGCACCAAATTTCTTGGTGTTCACCTGACAGAGAATCTTACCTGGTCCCTCAACACCAGCTCCATAGCAAAGTAAGCCCAGCAGCGTCTCTACTTTTTGTGAAGGCTGAGAAAAGCCCATCTCCCACTCCCCATCGTCATCACATTCTACAGGGGTTGTATTGAGAGCATCCTGAGCAGCTGCATCACTGCCTGGTTCGGAAATTGCACCATCTCGGATCGTAAGACCCTGCAGCGGATAGTGAGGTCAGCTGAAAAGATCATCGGGGTCTGTCTTCCCGCCATCACGGACATTTACACTACACGCTGCATCCGCAACGGAAACAGCATTATGAAGAACCCCATGCACCTCTCATTCAATCTCTTCTCCTTCCTGCCGTCTCTGAAAAGGCTCCGAAGCATTCGGGCTCTCACGACCAGTCTATATAACAGTTTCTTCCCCCAAGCTATCAAACTCCTCAATACCCGAAGCCTGGACTGACACCTTGCCCTACTGTACTGTTTATTATTTATTGTAATGCCTGCACTGTTTTTGTGCACTTTATGCAGTCCAGTGTAGGACTGTAGTCTAGTATAGCTTTCTCTGTGTTTTTAGTTACGTAGTTCAGTCTAGTTTTTTGTACTGTGTCATGTAAACCATGGTCCTGAAAAACGTTGTCTCATTTTTACTATGCTCTGTACCAACAGTTATGGTCGAAATGACAATAAAAGTTGACTTGACTTGAGTTAATATTGTCTTTACCATTCACATGCTGTGTTACAAGAAAGTCAAATTCCTGCAAAACCAGATCCTGTTAAATACAAAATGGCCTTTGGTCAACCATTTTCTCATTTGCACTTCACCACAGAACAATTAAACATCAGGTGATCAGCTCGAACAGGGCTTTCAAGGACGGTCTGAAATTTACCCAGCACAGGTGCAAACCCATCACTCATGTTTTCTCAACTAAGCCCATTGGCTGAACTTCCCAACAAGTCCTTTGTTCCAAACATGTCATTAATTCTATCTTCAAGTTCTTAGTTCTATATGTTTCCACAATAGCACCTGCAGATGGCCTCACTTGGTCAAAACAACACCTTTTTTTGAGAAGTCTCCGAACCCTGACTCTCCAAATCACAAACTTGAACAACGTCACAAAGTTGTTTATCTTTAAATTCTATAATATAGTTAAACAAATCAACATGCACTGTCTCAGCAGACCACTCTTCCTTCAGCAAGGTCAATGGTCATGAAACTAATCCAGACTTCAATATCACTTTATTCAAAAGTCCAGAAACAGCACCCTTCTCAATATCTTCAATAACGTTTAAATCACCAGTTTTCATAGTTTTCATCTCATCACCAACTTATAGAACACAGTCTAACTCAAGTGACTAAGAATCCACAATTTCCACTGGCACCTAGGTTAACCCCTTATTCAGTGAACCAAGTCCATCTGACACAAAAAGACTGTATTCCTTTTCAACTGAGTCAGACACCTCAAACCTTAACTGAGTTTCAACACAACGTTCATACCCTGTGAATTCACAGGTACTTCAATAATCTGAACACAGGCAATCGGGCCAGCGGCCTCTTCTAGGCTTTCATCACTAGTCCCAATTTCAAATTCCACTTTACCCTGATTTTCCCAGCTACTCTCTTGGAAGCTTTCATTCGAGAAAAGCTTAACCTCAACGGTTGTGGCAAACTCATCAGCTAATCTAGCAGACTCCTGCAAAGTGGTGCATAATTTTCGTCTGGGTACGCCTTTACATCATCTGGAACAAACTTCTTCAATTCCTCAATCAAATACAGGTCTTTCAAGCTGTCAAAATCATCAGAGTTTAACACTAGACCTTCCTGCTTCCTATCTCTCTCTAGAACTATCTCTTTTTTTCTGCCTCTCTAACATCATACTGCCTTTTCCTTTCTGCTTCGTCAGCCTCAAGCTGCTGTAGTTGCAACTCATGCTCCCACTTTAATTGTTCTAACTGGATCTGAAGCTCAACCCCGCTAGGCTTACTTTCAGGAAACAATTCCAACTCCTCCACTTTAAATACTTCCTCAGAGACATGTTCCTCGGCTATTGTCATTTGCATCTGTGTCAAATTCATTGTCAATGTCACCTCAGTAAGTTTCAATTTTTAGCAATAGTCTGCAACTCAAGCCTTCTGGTGTCCTGTAATGTCTCAGAGGCTGGCGTTTCCAGAAATTTATTAACATCCATTGCTGCTGATTTCCCACTCAAGAAATTCAGAAGCGATTTTCCCCAATCAGATCGACCATTAATCAATCAATTAAGCTCCAAATGATTTATAAGTATCTCGGACGAGCCCCCAATTGTTAACGTACCCCGTAACGGGTGAAAAGAAGCAGCAGAAATGGAACACACCTGGAGTACGGTTTTGCTATAAACCAAACACCAGTTTATTAGTATCTGCGTCATATAGTAATATAAAACCAGATAAATCAATCAGGTAGGCGGAGTTTATCCCAAACATGCTGAACGCAAGTTGTTCGTTATACAGCTCCACCCTTCCGTCACCATAGCGACTCACGAGCTGCTCTCTCTCTCTCTCTCTCTCTCTCTCTGGATTAGTGTACACCCACCCTCTCTCTCTTTTTAAAGGCACATAATGAGTAAATCTTAGGATCTCGTCACATAGGATTTGCAGTAACCTGAACATCCACAATCAATGATTCAGGAAGCCTTCCTTGCCATCCGCCAACAGATTTTTTAACGTTCCATAAACACAACCTGGCTTTTTTTACTCAATATATATTCGCAGAGTAGCGTTGCCAGAAAACAACAAATGTCAAGCTAGCTGAAATGCGTTGATAATGAGACAAATAACGATGACAGGCTTAATTTATACTGAGTCACTTACCCACCATTGAAATTCCCTACGTCAACAAGTTACGGTGCAATTTCAATTGCAACAATTTGCGTTGCAATTGCAAAACAATGATTCCGTTCTCCGAGCCTCTTCCCAGTCACAGTCCAGAATAAGAAACCATATCAGAATCTGGTTCATCGTCACTCAGATATATCATGAAATATGTTTCTCTTTTTGTGACAGTGCAATACATCAAATTACTAAAGTGCTGTGCAGTAACAGGCCCTTCCGACCCAACGAGCCGCACTGCCCAGCAACCCCCCTGGTTAACTCTAGCCTAACCTCAGGAAAGCTAACAAAGGTCAATTGACCTAAGAACCAGTACGTTTTTTGGAAAGTGGGAGTTAAGCGAAGTACCTGGAGGAATCCCGCTCGGACACGGGAGCTACTATTAGTAATGGGAGTAGTTTGCTCACTCGAGCCCTGTCTGATGTTCTCCTGCGGGTTTGTCTATGGGTGGGTCCTCGGCTGGCTGTGGAGGTTGATCCACGATTCACATAACCGCCATGTCAGGGTGGATTCCTCAATGGAGAACGCCTGCAGGAAACTTTGTTTATCGTGGGGAATCTAATGCAGGGGCAGACATCACGCTCTTCTTGAAAGATCGAAGGCTTGGGGTGGGGCGGTCAGGGTCCAGTGGATTGGAATGCAAGACGACTGTGGTCTCTGCACTGCAGCAGACATCCGCCGCCTTCACTGCCGATGTGGTGTGTCAAGTTTCCGTTCCATGCTACAACCCTTCTCAACTGGCCTATCGCTCTTTCCTCTTCGCTCTCGCCTCCCCACCTAAATTCGTCATCTCTCCATTATGCGCACCTCTCACTTCCACAATATCTCCTCCACCAGATCCGACAATGTCGTTCTCCGAAGGAGTGTCCAGTTCGACGCTCGCGGGGTATCTCTCCTCCCACAATTCCACAGCCGTTGGAAACACAGAGTGGGGAGCACCTTCATCCTCACCTTCCTACTGGGCGTCCGGGGCAACGGCGCAGTTATCTGGGTGACGGGCTTCAAGATGAAGAGTAAGGTCCACACGGTGTGTTTCCTTTACCTGGCTGTGGTTGACCTGATCTATTGCTTGACTCTCCCCTTCCGCATGTTCAACATCTCTCTGAGCAGCTCTGGGCAGAAATCCTACTTTTCCAGGAAGTTTTTTGGAACCTTGATGTTCCTCAACGCATCCGCCATCATATATCTGTTATGTCTGACCAGCATCTGCCGCTGCCTGGCTATTACTCGGCCCATTTAGCTCCAGCAACATCTGAGCCTCACATGAGCGTGTGCGGCCTGCTTCGGAGCCTGGATCCTAGCCTTCGTCATGCGCCTGCCCATCCTCCTGCTCCAGGATTTGGAGAAGGGATTCGACTTGTTGGCGCCATTCTAACTTCTTTTCATCTTCGGCCTCTCCTTTGTAATTATGATCAAGTGCTACTCCCTAGTTGACAGGAGGCTGTAAGGGGACATGTTCGACAAATCTAAGAAGCCTGTCCGCCTCATCATCACCGTTGTCGCCACATTTATAATCTGCTGGATAACCAACACGGTCTGCGATCTCCTCTCAACCTTCTCCACACCGATTCCCTCGGACTGTGTAATGAACAGGATTTGATAAGCGATCTTGAAGTAAAGGAGCCATTAGGAGGTAGCGACCATAATATGATAAGTTTTTATCTACAATTTGAGAAGGATAAGGGCACATCGGTGTGACAGTGTTGCAGTTGAACAAAGGAGACTATGGAGCCATGAGGGAGTAGCTGGCCAAATTTAAATGGACGGATATCCTAGCAGAAAAGACAGTGAAACAGCAATGGCAAGTATTCTTGGGAATAATGCACAAGGTGCAAAATCAGTTCATCCCCCGGAGAAGGAAGGATTCAAAGGGGGGAAAGGGGCCACATTGGTTGACAAAGGAAGTCAGAGATTGCATAGCATTAAAAAAAAAGAAGTATGACAGAGCTAAGGTGAGTGGGAGGACAGATGATTGGGAAATTTTTAAGGAACAACAGAACTTAACTAAAAAGGCAATACGGGGGGGGGGGAATGAGGTACGAACGCAAGCTAGCCAGGAATATAAAGGAGGATAGCAAAAGCTTTTTTAGGTATGTGAAGAGAAAGAAGATAGTTAAGAACAATGTTGGGCCCTTGAAGAATGAATTGGGTGAAATTGTTATGGGAAACAGAGAAATGGCAGAAAAATTTAATAAGTAATTTAGATCTGTCTTCACTAGGGAAGACACAAGCAATCTCACAGATGTATGGATGGGCCAAGGACATAGGGTAACAGAGGAAATGAAACAGATTGGCTTTAGGAAAGAAACGGTGATGAGTTGACTGATGGGACTGAAGGCTAACAAATCCCCAGGTCCAGATGGTCTGCATCCTAGGGTACTAAAGGAAGTGGCTCTGGAAATTGCGGATGCATTGGTAATCATTTTCCAATGTTCCTTAGATTCAGGATCAGTTCCTGAGGATTAGAGAATGGCTAATGTTATCTCACTTTTTAAGAAAGGAGGGAGGGAGAAAACAGAGAACTATCGACCTGTCAGCCTAACATCAGTAGTGGGGAAGATGCTAGAGTCCATTATTAAAGATGAAATAGTGGCATATCTAGATAGCAGTGATAGGATTGGGCCGAGCCAGCATGGATTTACCAAGGGCAAATCATGTTTGACTAATCTATTGGAATTTTTCGAGAATGTAACCAGGAAGTTAGACAAGGGAGATCCAGTGGATGTAGTGTACCTCGATTTTCAGAAGGCATTTGATAAGGTCCCACATAGGAGATTGGTGAGTAAAATCAGAGCTCATGGCATTGGGGGAAATATATTAACATGGATAGAAAACTGGTTGGCAGATAGAAAGTAAATGGGTGTTTCTCGGAATGGCAGGTGGTGACTAGTGGGGTGCCACAGGGCTCGGTATTGGGACCACAGCTGTTTACGATTCACATCAATGATTTAGATGAAGGCATTGAGAATAACATCAGCAAATTTGCTGATGATACTAAGCTGGGTGGCAGTGTGACATGTGATGAGGATGTTAGGAGAATTCAGGGTGACTTGGATAGGCTGGGTGAGTGGGCAGATACTTGGCAGATGACGTTTCATGTGAATAAGTGTGAGTTTATCCGCTTTGGGAGTAAGAACAGGAAGGCAGATTATTGTCTGAACGGTGTAGAGTTAGCTAAGGGAGAAATACAAAGAGATCTCGGAGTCCTTGTTCATCAGTCACTGAAGGCGAATGAGCAAGTGCAGCAGGCAGTGAAGAAGGCTAATGGAATGTGGCCTTTATTACAAAAGGAATTGAGTACAGGAGCAAGGAAATCCTTTTGCATTTGTACAGGGCCCTCGTGAGACCACACCTGGAGTATTGTGTACAGTTTTGGTCTCCAGGGTTAAGGAAGGACATCCTGGCTGTAGAGGAATTGCAGCGTAGATTCACGAGCTTAATTCCTGGGATGTCCGGTCTGTCTTACGCAGAGAGGTTAGAGAGACTGGACTTGTACACGCTGGAATTAGGGAGATTGAGAGGGGATCTGATTGCAACATATAAAATTATTAAGGGATTGGACAAGATAGAGGCAGGAAATATGTTCCAGATGCTGGGAGAGTTCAGTACCAGAGGGCATGGTTTAAGAATAAAGGGTAGGTCATTTAGGACAGAGTTAAGGAAAAACCTCTTCTCCTAAAGAGTTGTGGGGGTGTGGAATGCACTGCCTCGGAAGGCAGTGGAGGCCAATTCTCTGGATGCTTTCAAGAGGGAGCTAGATAGGTATCTTATGGATAGGGGAATCAAGGGATATGGGGACAAGGCAGGAACCGGGTATTGATAGTAGATGATCAGCCATGATCTCAGAATGGCTGTGCAGGCTCCAAGGGCCGAATGGTCTACTTCTGCACCTATTGTCTATTGTCTATTGACTGGTCGTTACTCACTGCAGCCCTGGCCTCCTTTAACGGTGCCCTCAACCCCCTTCTCTATGTCTTCGCTTGCAGCAAATTCCGCCACGTCTTCAGGCGCTCTCTCCTTGCCTCGCCCCTGCCGGCCTTCGCCGAGCAGAGGCTCGAACTGAAGACCCAGACCCGCAACCACACCTCAAATATGAATACCCGAGGGAGTTAATCGTGGACACACAGACAACCGATATCCCCTGACTACAGACACAGTGGACAGTCGGGTGCAACTGTGGTCAGGAGTGGAGTCTTTCCTACACCCTTATTTTAATCACTTAAAACAATACAGCACAGTAACGTGCCGGATCAACTAAATCAGTAAATAGGTGGACAATTAAACTAATCCCCTCTGCCTACACAATGTCGATAGACTCCCATTATGCTCATTTCACCTATCTAAATTTCACTTAAAGGTCTCTAACCTCTCTGCTCTTACCACCATTCCAGGCAGCGCACACCGCGCTCTGTATAAATAACTTGCCCCTCGCACCTCCTTTGGTCTATAGATCTTGGAGACTAGGACTTACTATCGATAGGTGGTTGTTACGGGTACTGATGCTCCTGCTGGAACAAGTGAGCGTGCTGATTGATTCTTTGCTGCTAACACAGACATCTTCAGTATTGAGTTCTTGAAAGTGAAACTGTAGGTTGTGAGATCAGTTCAGTGTTGGGGTGAGAGAAGTTATCTTCTCTGGTTCAGCAGCCTGGGATGGCCGACGGGTCATAACTCTTCCTGAACCTGGTGGTGCGCTACCGGAGGCTCTGATGCCTCCTGCCCGATGGCTGCAGAGAGAAGAGAGCATGGCCTGGATGGCAAGGGTCCTTGATGATGGCTGCTGCTGCCGTGTGACGGCTCTCCCTGCAGATGTGCTCGGGTGGTGGCCAGGTCTTTATCTGTGATGGACTGCTAAAGTCCTGCCAAGTCGCTGTGAATCCCACGCTGTGAATGCGATACAGCAGAAATTACTGCAGTGCAGCATTTTGGAATTTAACCCCTAAAAAACTTTTGAAACACCCTGGTTTCCTCGGCTGAATAAGTCCGGGAAAGTCAATCTCCGGCCCTACGAAGCTCGTGAGATTCAGGAGCGATCCCACACTAAATCCCTCGTTTCTCTGGATGTGTGTCATTCGCTACCCTGTTTCACAATGGTGTCACGAAATAACAGACAGCGCACCATGTACGATCAAAAGATTTATCTTTACATTTCCTAATTTGACTAAAGGGTTAATAACAAAAAGAAAAAAAGGGCCCATTTTAATGAAACAGCCTAATGTGCACATGTTGGAGCAGGTCGGAGGAGCGACCATTCGGCAAGAGCAATTTATTAAAAAGAGCCAGTAACAATAACTCAGGTGCAACATGAGCGGCCATTCTTTTGAGTGAGCCAGTGTTTGGAGTGGCTTTGAATAATTAGGTTTTGGCGAGATCAGGCTTGGAGGTAGAGCTACTACGACTTGATGTTTCAATCCCAGTGATCAGTCGGCACTCTCAATGTTGGCAGTGGCTTGGACTGGTGACGAGGAGGGTAGCTACGTCATCGGGGTCATCAGGTGGGCACCCTCCTTCTTTGAGATTTCGTTGATAAGCCCACGACGTCTCCAGAGGGGTCAACGGTGCTACCTGGCGTCCCAGATACACCCTCCTCAGTTCCGTACCCTCCTGTCTTCATCTTACAGCCCAGTTGTTGTCTTTCCTTTTAATCCAAATCCAATTGCTGCTTTCCTCTGCTGCGTTTGGCACAGACTTGCTCCTTGCTGTAGCTCTAGATCAGGTCGCCCATCTTCTCCAACTTCTTTTCTGCTGATCCCTTGATGCCACTTAAGATCAGGTTTACATTTGCATTGATGGTTTCCCACTCCTTGCTGTTAGACTATGGTCGTTTCACCAACGGCTTAAGTCCTTGCACGTTCTCCACTTTACGATGTGCCTGGCTGGGTCTTGGACTGCTGCTTGTGCCTGAAACTTCTTCCACATCCCGCAGGGTGCTGATACTCTGCGGACTGTGGGTTTCTTCCTGCCGCTGAGTTTCATCCGACTGATTTGACCTTCCTCTTAACAGAAGCTGGCCAATGCGGGGCCCTAGGTTGGAGATTTTCAAGCATTTCTTCCGTCCTTGGTGAATTTTAAGACCACGAGTTGATGTTACTCTAGTCCAGCCGCACCCACAGGTCTGAAGAACATGTCGAGCTGCCGGTTTCTTGATTCATTGTTGTGTCCATGCCAAGGTTCGTCACCGGGAGGTCAGTCAGAGAGTCTTCTTACGCCCCTGCTCTCACAGACTCTGGAGGTATACTTCTCCTTAAACTTTCCATAGCCAAATGAGGGTGGCACTTCTGCTCTGACAAACTGAGGGGGCCTGATGTTATGGGTAGCTAGCCCATAACAGCCCCGCTAGGGTCTAATTCCTCCTGGCTTGTGCACTCCTGTCCTGTGTAAGAAGTATATCTTGCACGTTATTCTCTCTCTTTGTTCTTCTTTCTTCATTTCTCATAGTTAGTGAGAATGGCTTCAGTGGCAATATTTCGTTCTTCGTGTGGCATGTAAGATGTCTGTGAGACCTCTGGCGGCCCAGATAAACACATCTGAACCAGGAGCGCCGAGTTGCAGTTACTCAGACAACGTATTAAGAAACTGGAGCTGCAGCTTCACGTCCTTCGACTCATGCGGAAGAATGGGGAGGTGATAGACAGGAGCTACCACCAGGTAGTCAGCTCCAGAATTCAGGAGACAGGTAACTGTCAGGACAAGGATGGGAAATACACGGCCAGTGCAGAGTACTCCTGCAGCTGTTCCCCTTAATAATAAGTATACAACTTTAAATATTGTTGAGGGGGACGAATTACCGGGGGAGAGAGGGGCACAGTGACCGGATCTGAGTGTTGTACCTCAGCAGAGCAGAGAGGTGAAGAGGACTGCAGTGTTGACCATCAAGGAAACTAGGTGATGTTCTCTGGGCGCGGTAATAGCACCAGAATGGTATGTTCCCTCCCTGGTGCCAGGATCAGTAATGTCTCTGAATGGTACCATGGCGAGAGTGAACAGCCACAAGTCTTATTACGCATTGGCATCCATGAACTAGGGAGAAAAAGTGAGGAATTGCTGAAGAGATTTTAGGGAGCTCAGTAGAAAGCTGAGAATCAAGACCACCAGGGTAGTAATCGCAGGATTGCTGGCTCTGGCATGTGCCAGTGATGATGAGGATAGGAACAATTGCCAGGTAAATATGTGGCTAATGAGCTGGTGTTGGGTGCAGGCAGGGTTTCCAATTTCGAGATCATGGGTATCTCCTCTGGGGCAGGTATGGGTTGTACAAATGCACGGATTACACATGAACGCGGGCTGAGGGGTGTGTGGTGTTCCAATATCCTTGTGGGCAGGTTCGCTGAATTTGTTCGGGAATGTTTTTGGCAGGGTAGTGGGAAAAAGAGTGATAGTGCTGAATATGAGGCAGTTGGTTTACAAACAGAGACAAGCTGTAGTCAGGCTCCTCGCAAGGAAAGGCTAATGACAATGAAAACTGCAGTCAACAGCATGAGTCGCAAAGTAAAATGCGGACAAAATCCAAAAGTGTGAACACAGGACTGAAGGTATTATATTTTAATTCGCACAGCATACGCAATCAAATAGCTGGTAACCTGTAGCACAGTTACAGGTTGGCACGTATGATGGGGTGGGTATTATTGAATCGTGGCTGAACGAAGATTGCAGCTGGGAGCTTAATGTCCAAGGATACACAACGTGTCGAAAGGTCAGGCAGGGAAGCAGAGGGGAGGCGTTACACTGTTGGTAAAAAAGACAAATGAAATCATTGTGGATAGAACTAAAGAACTGCAAGTGCAAGAAGACGCTGGATGAACTTCTTATGGAATTGAGTAGAAAGTTTAAGACAAAAGAACCCAAACGGGAAAGTGATGACAAAATGATTGAATTTATCCTGAGAAAGTTCAGCTAAACGCAGATGTATCTGTATGACAGCAGAGTAAAGGGAATTAAAGACATGAGAGAGGAGTTGGCCAGAATTAATTGGAAAACAACACTGGAAGGGTCGATGGCAGAGCGGTGTTACATACCCCGTGGGTATCTTGTGACTGTCTTATGACCATGATGTAATTAACTATCTGCTGAGCATGATGTAATGTTCTTGTGATGGTGGGGTGAAGTAATTTCCGGCCAGTGTGAGGTCAGGTGATGACATGTTCTCAACAGGTATAAAATAGGAAAGCCTGCTGTGACGCAGGTGTTTTCTGTTGACTCGTCGTTCGATTCGTCAGTTACTCCGTTACGCTGCATATTTGGTCTCATGACGCAGGTTCGTCTTAAAGTGGAGTTTTACTTTCTACTGTAATGTTGTCCCGGCAGTTTTGCAAATAACTGGCAGTTGCTTGATGTATCTTTTATTTAATTTTATAGTCTAAGTATTGGAGAGAGCAGACTTTACCGAAGTACGGGTACCCGAAGGATCAAGTAAAGTTCGGGGGTTTAATACAGGATCGACCTTATTAGATCTTCGTTCAAGGAAGTACTGACCTGCATCTGAGATAACCCCTACCTATAAGAGTAGAAAGGGTGGTGCAGTGATCCTTCACCAAGGAAAAGGTCAGTTCCTTTCAGCCGTTTTTATTTCCTTCGTCGTGAATCCTTTGGGCAAGGCATATTACCGCTGGGATCAGCAGTAACGTCACGTCTTCGAGGAATTCGCTACTTCAGGGAAGTCTCTGCTAATTGAATGCATAAACCACTTGGACTTTCGTACTTACCACGTTTATGACTGTGTTCGCATCTACCACTTTAATCACTATTCCAGAGTTGCCGTATAGCAGTTAACTTCCGGTTAAATTAGTTGTTTGTTTACTTTTCATTTTTTATTGAGCAGAGTTTAATAAATGTTTATTTGTTGATAAAGAAAAACCTGACTCAATTGTATATTCATTGTTGCCGGACACGTATCGTAACAGCGCAATGGCTGGAATTTCTCGAAGCAATTCGGAAGGCACAACGTATATAGATCCCAAACAGGAAGAAGTATTCTAAAGGCAAAATGAAACAATCATAGCCAAGAAGAGAAATTAATGACAACATAAAGCCCAACACGGGCTGTATATTACAGCAAGAATTGCTAAATAGTTAGGGAATTAGAAAGCTTTTAAAAACCAACTGGAAAACCTGAAAAGTCATTAAAAAGCTCGAGATGGAATAAGAAGGTGAGCTAGCCAATAATATTAAAGAGGATACTGAAGTTTCTTTAGAGACTTAAAGTGTTAAAGAGATGCGAGAGAGGTAATAATGGACCGCTGAAAAATGTTGCTGGAGAGACACTAATGGCGGATATTGAAACGACGGAGCACCTGAATATTTTGCATCAGTGTTCATTGTGGAAGACACCAGCATGAAGTATCTGGATTCACTATTCCTAGGGAAAACGTTTTCGGGAACCTCAAAGGTCTGAATATGGATAAGTCACATGGACCATATAGGGTTAAATTCAGAAATTATCCACGTGACCTCTTTATCTAATTTACTTCTCAAAAATAAAAGGAAATGTTTTGTTCTTCTCTGCTTTCTGAGTAAAATATTATCTTCTAATGTCAACAGCTCAACTTCCTCATATTGAGCTTCTTGGAACTTCACACACAGAGAGTCTGTACCGAGGTGGACTGACTCATCTCTTCGGCTCATTCGGAATCAAGATCCCCACCATTGCTAAATCAGCATCCAAATTCCGCACAAGACACAACGCTCTGATGTACCTGGAGCACCCAAGGAACCCCACCGTCCAAATTAACGCCTGAGTGCGAGTATTAAATACTACTAAGGACAGGTGACGGAGCAGGAGATTCCAGCGAAAGGTGAGATGAATTTCCATGTGATTTATATTAATGTGTAAATGTGGCGTCCGATCAGGGATCACCAGCGTGGCTGTGTTGCGGAAGAAACCTGTCCTTCCTACTTTTGGAAGGTTTTTCAGGAGATAACTCAGTGAAGGCAGGGCAGTGGGGTTGTTAACATGAGGAGAACTCCAGAGATTACAGAGAATGGTCTTGTCTTCCATGGGGATCGAAGGACGCTGACCGAACCCCTGACAAAATAAATTAAGATAACAGATACAGAGATAGTGTATACAGAATCGCATTCCCATGGTAGGAGCAACATTAACAGGAAGGCAGATACTGTATTTATCTTGCGGATAGGAGAGTTAAATCGAATATAACGGATAGTTGTTTTTTTAAGTTTGTTTTGAATGTCAGTTCGATTTTGAGATACAGCACTGTAACAAGCCCTTCCGGCCCTACGAGACCGCCCGGCCCAATTACACCCATGTGATCAATTAACCTACCGGAGTCTCAAGCCTTCAGGGATTGAAAGGCTTATCACATGAGAAACATTTCGTGGTCCCGGTCTTCTACTCACTGAAATTCAGAAGAATGAGAGGTGACTTTGCTGAAACCTGGGGACTGTTGAAAGGCCTCGATGCAGTCGATATGGAGTAGATGTTTCCTATGTTGTGGGAGGCTAAGAGCAAACGACACAGTCTCAGGAGGGAGGGCCGTCCTTTTAGAAAGGAGATTCTGTTTAACTTCTGTAGCCAGAGAGTGGGGAATGTATGAAATTCATTGCCACGGAGAGCTGCATGTTTCTGTATTTTTAAGACGGAGGTGATAGATTCTTGATTGGTCGGGGCATGCTCGGAAACAAGGGGAAGGGAAGAGACTGGGGCTGAAAAGGAATACGGCGGAGCAGAATCAATGAGCCAAATGGACTAATTCTGCTCCTATATCTTATGGAATTATAATCTTATGTGTGAGGAAACTGGAGCACCCAGAAGAAACCCACGTGATAGCGGGACAAATTCTAAACTCCCCTTAGACAGCGGCGGGAGATGAACCCGGTTTTTTGGCGCTGCAGCAGAGTCATGTTAATCACTGCGCTACCATGCTGTCCATCATGAACTGACACTTTGAACGTGGCTGCCAGGGGAGGTGACAAACATCATATGCAATGAGTACGTGTAAGAGGTATTTATGCAGACACGTGAATAGATGAGACATACGCAGTCACGTTTCCAAAGGGATGCAAGATGGATTAATGTTAATGGGGAAATAGTGGGCATGGTATGATAGGCCAAGAACCTGTTTCTGTACCGAACTTAAAGCAATAGGAACACTGGTAATATTGGTCGTGTTGGTAATGGTAGTAATGATGGTAATGGTAGAAGTCGTTTATAAGGTGATGAGAGGCAGAGATGGAGTAGACAGGCAGTATCTATTTCCCCTGTGTTGAAATGTCCAGTACCAGAGGGCGGGGATTTAAGGTGAGAGGGGTACGATCAAAGGAGACGTGAAGGTTAATTTGCTTTTCACACAGCGTGGGGGCCTGGAATGCGCTGAAAGAGTGGTGGTGGAGGCAGATACATCGAGACTGTTCAGAGCCTGTTGGATGGGAACATGAATGTGAGGGAAGTCGACATTGTGCCAGCAGATGTCATCAGTTCCGTAGGCCATGTGATGACTAATTTAATTGGTTCAGTACAATATTGTGGAGTATTCCTGTGCTGGATTCTTCTGTGTTCTTGCCGGACTCTGCAAAAGTCCTGGGCACATTTCTGTATTGGGAGTGACTTCGACTTTTGCACAGTACTATATTTGTCAACGTAGACCGGAGAGCGTCGAGCGGAAGCAAAGGATGCTGGGACTGGCGAGGGTAAAGCACCATGGGAGGGATGTGGGACAGGTGCCAGAGAAGGAGTGCCAGGGTTGGTGTTGGGGGCGGCTGCTGGCGCGGATGCAAACACGCACTGAGCTGAGACAACAGGGATAGTCATTTGATTCTAATAAATTAGTTTGTTGACTATTACAGAATGTCACTTTGGTGCTTTCCGCTTCCTCCCATCCCCCATCCCCTTTTCTCCAAGCTTGATTCCCTTCTCCCAGCCCCGTTACCAGACTCAGTCTACAACAAAGACCAATATCAGAATCAGGTTTATCGTCACTCACATACAGTATGCCTTTAATGTGTTGCTCTTTTGGTGACAGTGCAATGCATCAAGTTAATAAATCACTGTCTAGTAATAGGCAATTCCGGCCCAACGAGCCGCACTGCCCAGCAAACCACCTAGTTAAACACAGGAAATTTCACGAAGGTCAATTAACCTAAGAGCCAGAGCGTTTTTGGAATGTGGGAGGGAAGCGAAATACCCGCGGGAAGCCCGCACGGTCACGGGAGCAAGAATTAGTA
Organism: Hemitrygon akajei; assembly: GCF_048418815.1. Taxonomy (NCBI): domain Eukaryota; kingdom Metazoa; phylum Chordata; class Chondrichthyes; order Myliobatiformes; family Dasyatidae; genus Hemitrygon; species Hemitrygon akajei. The sequence continues at coordinate 51,972,041 of NC_133147.1, forward strand.
CTGGTAGTAGATTGATCAATCAAGTCCAGTAGAATGTTCTTCTAAGGGATTGTCATCCGTGGGTCCTCGGCTGGCTGTAGAGGCCGATCCAGGACCCATATAACGGTCATTATAGTACATTCCCTTAATGGAGATCGACCGCGCGTGACTTGTCTAACGTGGGGTAACTAATGTACGGCCATACATCACATGGTCGTTGACAGATCGGGGAGATGCCGGTCAGGGTTAACTGGCCTGGAATGCGAGACCACTGAGGTCCCTGCGTTGCAGCAGACTTCCGCCGGCCTCACTGCCGTTGTGTGTGTCAGGTTTCTGTTCCGTGTTACATCCCATCTCTGCTCCCCTTCCTCTCCTTCCCTCTTCGCTCTCGCCCCTCCTCCTGAATTCGCCGCCTCTCCATTCTGCACCCCTCTCACTTCCACGATATCTCCTCCACCAGATCCGACAATGTCGTTCTCCGAAGGAGTGACTAGTTCGACGCTCGCTGGGAATCTCTCCTCTCACAATTCCACGGCCGATGGAAACAGAATGGAGTGGGGAGCACCTTCCGTCGTGTCAATGGTCATCTTCACCCTCACCGTCCTACTGGGCGTCCCGGGCAACGGCGCAGTCATCTGGGTGACGGGCTTCAAGATGAAGAGTAAGGTACACACGGTGTGTTTCCTGAACCTCGCTCTGGCTGACCTGATCTATTGCCTCACTCTTCCCTTCAGAATGGCTAACATCTTCCTGATCTACGCTGGGTACAACGCCTACTTTTCCATGAAGTTTATTGGAACGTTGACGTTCCTCAACGCATCCGCCAGCATATATCTGTTATGCCTGATCAGCATCTGCCGCTGCCTGGCTATTACTCGGCCTACGTGGTTCCAGCATCATCTGGGCCTCACATGGGCTCGTGCGGCCTGCTTTGCAGTCTGGATCCTAGCCTTCGTCATGTACCTGCCCGTCCTCCTGCTTCCGGATTGGAAGAAGGAATTGACCGTCTTGGAGCCAGTTTGGGTTGTTTTCATCTTCGGCCTCCCCCTTCTCATTATGATCACCAGCTACTCCCTGGTTGGCAGTAGGCTGCAAGGGAACAGGTTCGCCAAATCTAAGAAGCCTATCCGCCTGATCTTCACCGTGGTCGTGACCTTTATGATCTGTTGGATCCCCAACGCTGTGTGCGACCTCCTATATGCCTTCACCACACCGATTTCCCAGGGCTGGTCATTATTCACTGTCGCCCTGGCCTCCTTCAACAGCGCTCTCAACCCCCTTCTCTATGTCTTCGCTGGCCGTGAATTCCACCAGGTCTTCAAGAGCTCCCTCCTCGCCTCGCTCCGTCTGGCCTTTGCCGAGCAGAGGCCAGAATTGGAGACCCAGACTCAGACCCCCAACCTCTCCTTAAATACGAATGTCTGAGGGAGTTCCTCGCGGCCAGACATTCGACCGATATCCCCTGACTACAGACACAGTGGACAGTCGGATGCAGTTATGGTCGGCAGTGGAGGCTTTGCTACACTCTTATTTTAATCTCTCAGAACATAGAACATAGACCACTTGCTCAACAATGTACCGTACCAATTCAATAAATGGCCAATTAACCAAATACCCTCCGCCTACAGAATGGAGATATCCTTCCTTTATGCTGATTCTGCCTGTCTAATCATCTCTTAAAGGTCTCTAACCTATCTACACTTACCACCATTCCGGGCAGCGTGTGCCAGACACACACCACTGTCTGTGCATTTAACCCGGGCTTTGTATCTCCTTCGGAATGACGGAATGACTTTAAATGGACGTCCTCTGGTATCAGACATTACAACCCTGGGGAAACACGCTGAATATCGACGCCTTTCTTTATCTTCTAAACGTCATCCCGCCACCCCAGTGAAAATAACCCAAGTGTATTCAACCTCTCGTAGTAGACGATGCTCTCTAATACCGGCAGCATTCTGGTATATCTCCTCTACACCCTCTGCAAAGCCTCGACATCTTTCCTGCAATGGATGACCAGAACTGTCTACACCTCTTTCACCAAGTAGTCTCCATGTTCCTATAACCTCTCACCCTACAAGTCATTTTCACCCACAGAACAGGATGGTTTTTATCTCACCCTTCTCGGTGAACTCTAAACAGACTGTCGTGCGTGAGAATCCCATTAAATCAGCAGTTTCTGATTTCCTGGTGGTGGCTGATGGAGTAACAGCAATCTGTCGATGCTCCAACTCTAGTTATCTTCCTACTACCAACCTGTCTTGAAATTTCTTTTTTAAGTGTGATATTTTTTCATTATGGCTACAAGGACTGACAGAGGTACTAAAAAGGATGATCCCCTGCTTCTTTGGATTCTATTGTGGATTTACTGCAAAGCATAAACGAGAAGCCTCTGAGAAGTTTCAACAATTCAGCTGTGAATTTAAACTAATAGATGGTAAACTGAATTCTATTCAACAAACTGTTAATGAACACGATAAACGCATAAAAATAATGAAGCAATCCAAGTCCAACGAAAGCTAAGACAGAAGATTGTCAACATAGAAAATGGAAGTAGAAGGAACAACTTACGGGTTCTGGGTCTCGAAGAGTTAACCGAAAGTTATCATTCTATGGAATTCTTTGCAAACTTTCTACAAGAATTATTTCCGGAGATGTTGACGTCTTTGCCTATGATTGATCAAGTTCACAGGTATCCCGTGTTTAGAACTCTTAACAGAGATAGCCCAAGATTAGCAATATTCCGTTTTCATGAATTTAAAACAAATGAACTGTTAATACAGTTAATTAATACACGAATCTCGTCGAAGAGGCATGATTGCAAGATTAGATTTGTTGCAGATTACCCAAAAGAGGTTATGAGGTTATGTCCGAGTTTTTTAACAAGGGTTCCCTTCGCTACCCAGCTCGACTCAGAATCACACTTAAAAATGGATCTTTGGAATCGTTTTGTTCGACTGCTGAAGCACAAAGGTTTTTTTTTTAATCCGAAGGTTAGCTGTTTAGTTTGTCCTTACATGAAGACACAAAATTAAATAAGAAACTTCTAATTCACAAATGCCGTTGTAGGGGCATGATTCGTTATAGGGTGGAATATTAAGATTCTCGAAGACGATTTGCTTGAGTTTATGCAGGAACGTGCTTAGTTTAAACAAGCTTTGCTGGAATTTTTTAACAAGGGTTTTAACCCGTCTCTTGACTGAAAATCTCATTAAAAATGGATCCTTCGAATTGTTTCATTTGAAAACTGAAGCATAAACATTTTTTAAAATTTGAAAGCTAACTGCTTAGCCTGTTTTTCCATGAAGATATAAGATTAAATGTTCAATGTCTTTCTGTATGAATAATTGTATCTTTTACTTTTGGTAAACCTTTGTAACTAATTTCCTTTTGTATTTTTTAATACTGTAGTTTTGATATACGAGAATTGAATTTCTTGTTTGGATATCCTTTAGTCAAGGTTGGAATATAAACAATCTTGAAACTAATTGGAGCGATCACTAGGTTTTTTTTTGGGGGGGGGGGATTGTCCGTAGTTGTAGATGCTGGCTTTCTATTGGTTGGTCTTCTTTCTTTGGGAGGTGGGCGTGGGTATGTTTTTTTTCTCTCAGAAGCTGTTTTCGATTTTTTTTTAGCTAACTTGTTCATTGGTTACCATTTCTCAAGGTTTATGGATTGGTTTAACTTACATTTTAACCCTTCCTTTAAATAATATTAAAAATGGACCGAACCATTAATTTAATCAGATTTAACGTGAGAGGGTTAAATCACCCTGTTAAACGTAATAGGATTTTTGCCTATATTAGGAAATTTAAGGACCCTATTATTTTTTAACAAGAAACTCACATACGCAAATGTGATCATCTACGTTTTTTTAGCCGTTGGAACGGTCTTTGTTTTCATTCGTCTTTTCAGGCCAAATCGAGGGGAGTTTTGATTATTATAGATAATACACTTTCCTTTGTCCAATATAAAGTAGTGTCTGATACGATTGGACGTTTTGTTATCGTTTCAGGAAAACTAAGTAATAAATTAATAGTATTGCCAATGTGTATGCCCCAAAAGTAGATGATCCAGGACACTTTGAGCGTTTTTTTTTCGTTTTTACCAGATCTGAGTCTTTATTCTTTGGTGATGGGAGGAGATTTTAACTGCTGGCTAGACCCAAGTTTAGACCGATCATCTTCTAAACCAGCGTCTCTTAATAAATCAGCTTTGTTTATTCAATCTTTTTTATTGAAATGTGGTATTGTTGATATTTGGCGTTTCTTACATCCTTTAGATTGGGAGTACTTGTTTTTTCCCCATGTTAATCATACATATTCCAGGATTGATTACTTTTTATTGATAGTCAAATGATTTCATCAGTTCGTTCCTGTGAATATGAAGAGAATGCTGTTTCAGATCATGTTCCTGTATTTCTATCTTTAAATCTCCTTGGTCGTCCTCAAGCAAACAAATTTTGGCGTATTAATACAGCTTTGTTGTCTGATAATGAATTTTTAAAATTTCTAAAGAGGCATATTATTTTGTTTTTTGAAGAGAATAAAAAAGGAAGATACTTCTAATCTTATTGTATGGGATACTCCCAACGCCTATATTAGAGGACAAATAATTTCTCCTACTGCGAGTGTTAAGAATAAAGCTAATAAAGAAAGAATTGAATTAGCCAACCAATTGAAACAATTAGATCAAGAATATGCTATAGTTCCAGATCCTGTTTTATATAAAAGACGTGCTGAAGTTTAAACTAAATATGATCTTTTGTTAACATATCCAATTGAAACTCAACTTCTTAAAGATAGAACTCAAATTTATAATCACGGAGATAAATCAGGCAAAGTATTAGCCAAACAATTAAAAACTTCTGTAGTTAAACGACAAATTAAAGAAATTTACAAACCTAATGGTGATAGGACAACTGATCACTCTGAAATAAATGATACCTTTAAAGAATGCTATTCTAAACTTTATAGTTCCGATTACCCTAAAGATAATACTGTAATGAATAATTTTCTAGATCAATTAAATATCCCTGTACTTTTTGCAGATAATTGTAAACATATAGATCAACCCATTTCTTATGAGGAAATTGCCGAGGCTATACATTCATTACACTCGGGGAAGGCTCCGGATCCAGATAAATTTTCTGGAGAATTTTATAAGGCTTTTTCTTCATTAATTATACCGCAGTTACTCTTAGTCGTTTTGGATTCTTTCAAATTGGGTAGCTTGCCTCAATCTTTCTATGAAGCCTCTATTTTTCTTATCCTAAAGAAGAACAAGGACCCAACTGAATGCTCTTCATATAGGCCAGTTTCATTCCTCAATGTTCATACTAAAATCCTTTCTAAAGTTCTGGCTCGTAGGATTGAAAACATTCCACCTTCTATTATTTCTGATGATCAGACTGGAGTTATTAAAAACCGACATTCTGATTTTAATATACACCGTGTATTAAATGTTATTTACTCTCCCTCCCAGGAGATATAGGTTAAGTGTGATATTCTTAGATGCTGAGAAGGCCTTTGATTGGGTTGAATGGAATTAATTATTTACAACCTTAGAAAATTTTAATTTTGGGCCATATTTTATTCAATGGATTCAATTACTTTATCTATCTCCTTCTGCTCGGATTCTTACTAATTTTCAAAATTCCAAACCATTTAAACTTCATTGCAGAACTAGACAAGGCTGTCCATTGAGTCCTTTGCTCCTTGATCTAGGTTTAGAAACCCTTGCCATTGCTTTTCGAGAATCTAATGATATCTGCGGTATTTTAAGGAGAGGTATTACTCACAAAATTTCGCTTTATGCTGATGATATATTGTGTTTATCTCCAATGCTGAGACGTCGTTACCTTGCCTACTTTTTTTACTCACCCGTTTTAGCCAGTTTTCAGGGTATAAATTGAACCTACGTAGGAGTGAATTATTTCCTTTCAAAAATTTGGTATCAATTAATACTAATCTCTATTTTAAAGTTGTAAGGAAGCATTTGCAGAATTTTCTTTGCTTGCTGCTAGGAGCTAGGAGTTTGTCAGAGGTGTTAACACCTTACTTCTGCAGAGCAATGTTCTTACGAGAACTGCAACATAAATAGCTTAATTGTTAACCGCAGACTAGACATGACATACGATATTATCACTTTCTTGTACGTCAGACTGTTTCATCTTTCTGTATAAAAGGTCAACATGTATATGCATCGGGTCAGAGTCAGTTTCTCCACCGTGAGGGTTGGCTTTCCGTGACCATCACGACAATAAAGGTTCTCGCTGCGAACTGAGCCCAGAGAGTCTCTGTCTTTTATTTTAAATAAAGTGTTAAAACTCTGCTACAACAGTCACCTTTTCAATATCGTTGATTGGACGAATTAATTCTACTAAAATGAATATTCTACCTAAATTTATATATCTTTTTTCAGGATTTACCCGTTTTTACTCCTAAATCCTTTTTTGACTCTCTTGATTCTATTTTATCCTCCAATATATGGAAACATAAACCTCCACATTTAAATAAAATTCATCTTCAAAAATCTAAAAAGTCTAGAGGTTTAGCCTTACCTAATTTTAGGTTTAATTACTGGGCAGTTAATATTCGATATTTTACGTTTTGTCTGTATTATATTAATCGTGTAGATTGTCCGGTATGGGTCTCTTTAGAAGCTAACTCTGTTAATAAATTTCCTATTATTTCTCTTCTTGGATCCTCACTTCTTTTATTTGTAAGGAAACTGATAATTTAATAGTTAAACAATCTCTGAGGATCTGGATACAATTTAGAAAACACTTTGGTTTATTGAGATTTTCCCATTCAAGTCCCAACTATTCAAATTTTTCAAACCCTCCATGACTGATTTAGTTAAGACTTAGACTGATTTAGACTGATTAAAGAATGGGACAGGTTGGGTATTAAATATTTTTGAGATCTGTTTGTTGGAGGAAACCATTTTTCATTTGAGCAATTGTCAGCTAAATATACTTTGTAGCTTACCCAAAATTCTCTTTTTAAAATATTTCCAAATCAGAGACAGTTTAAAATCTCAATTATGTACATTCCCTATAAGCTCAGATAAGAACTTACTGGACATAATTTTTAGTTTGACAACTTTTCATAATGGTTCTATGTCTAATATTTATGGTGTGTTACTGGAAACGAGGAATGTTCCTTTAGACAAAATTAAGAATCTCTGGGAACAAGATCTACTGACAACGATATCTGAGGAAACTTGGAATGAAATTTTTAAACTAGCTAATACTTCATCGCTACGTGCTCGTCATTCCCTCAGACAATTTAAGGTGGTAGATAGAGCTCATGTGACTAAGGATAAGCCATCTCGTTTTTATTCGGATATATCTCCCTACTGTGACAGATGTAATAATGGAGAAGCTTCATTCACTCATATGTTTTGGACTTCTCCGAATCTTGAAAGATATTGGAAGGAAGTTTTTCAAATTTTTTCCTTACTTTTTAAAGTCAATTTTAAGCCTAACCCTCTGACGGCCCTATTCGGTATTGTTGCAGGACAAGAAATTAAGCTGAAGGCGTCTGATTTACATATTTTGCCATTTAGTTCTCTTATAGTCCGGATGGCGCTTTTGTTTAAATGGAAAAATGTTCTTCCTCCTACTCATCCTCAATGTTTATGTGACCTTATGTCCTGTTTAGATTTAGAGAAGATTCGTTGTTCAATTTCTGAATCTCGTCAAGACTTTCAAACACTGTGGGGACCTTTTCTGAATCATTTTCAAAACCTTCAATTCGTTGTTTTGAACTCAGATGTTGTCTATTATTAATTTTTAATTATATAAGAAAGTATTTTACTTTCTTTCCTTAATAAACAGCTTCGGTCTTGGTAGGAGTTAGTCTCTTTTTTGGTAATAGATTAGTATATTTCAATATAACTATTGATTAACTTACATGAATACGGGTAAACAGCTGTTTACCATTTACGTTAACAATTTGGATGAAGGCATAGAAAATAACATCAGCTAATTTGCTGATGATACTAAGCTGGGTGGCAGTGTGACATGTGATGAGGATGTTAGGAGAATTCAGGGTGACTTGGATAGGCTGGGTGAGTGGGCAGATGCTTGGCAGATGGCGTTTAATGTGAATAAGTGTGAGGTTATCCACTTTGGGAGAAAGAACAGGAAGGCAGATTATTATCTGAACGGTATAGAGTTGGGTAAGGGAGTAATACAAAGAGATCTAGGAGTCCTTGTTCATTAGTCACTGAAGGTGAATGAGCAAGTGCAGCAGGCAGTGAAGAAGGCTAATAGAATGTTGGCCTTTATTACAAAGGGAATTGAATACAAGAGCAAGGAAATCCTCTTGCATTTGTACAGAGCCCTGGTGAGACCACACCTGGAGTATTGTGTACAGTTTTGGTCTCCAGGGTTAAGGAAGGACATCCTGGCTGTAGAGGAAGTGCAGCGTAGATTCACGAGTTTAATTCCTGGGATGCCTGGACTGTCTTACGCAGAGAGGTTAGAGAGACTGGGCTTGTACACGCTGGAATTAAGGAGATTGAGAGGGGATCTGATTGAAACATATGATTATTAAGGGATTGGACAAGATAGAGGCAGGAAATATGTTCCAGATGCTGGGAGAGTCCAGTACCAGGGGGCATGGTTTGAGAATAAGGGGTAGGTCATTTAGGACAGAGTTAAGGAAAAACTTATTCTCCCAGAGAGTTGTGGGGGTCTGGAATGCACTGCCTCGGAAGGTAGTGGAGGCCAATTCTCTGGATGCTTTCAAGAAGGAGCTAGATAGGTATCTTATGGATAGGGGAATCAAGGGATATGGGGACAAGGCAGGAACTGGGTATTGATAGTAATTGATCAGCCATGATCTCAAAATGGCGGTGTAGGCTCGAAGGGCCGAATGGTCTACTTCTGCACCTATTGTCTATTGTCTATTGTCTATAATAAGATTGTTATTATGAACAGATATAATGAAATTGGTAGTTTTTAACATCTTTTTTGATCTTTTATATACACTTTCCTGTACTCTGTATTCTTCTATGTAGAAACTAATAAAAATATTGGAAAAGGAAATCAGCAGTTTCTGAAATATACAAAACAATCTGTCTGGCGTGACCGATCAGAGTCACTTAGTTCCTTTCCCATTCTGATGTTTGGTCTGAATAACAACCGAATCTCTTGACCATGTCTGCATGTTTTTATGCATTACGGTGCTGCAATATGATTGGCTGATTAGATCTTTGCATTAACGAGCAGGTATACAGCTTTATCTAATAAAGTGGCCTAATGAATTGTAAAGTTTCTAAATATCAAACTAATACTATAAAGAACAGTAAATAGTAAAAGATAAACAAAATCAGATCAATATTTGGTGTTGCCACCCTCTGCCTGTAATGCTCCATCACTTCTCTTACTTCCACTGTCGTGGAGTTTTATAAAAAGACAATTGGCTGGTAGGTTGTCCCAAACATCTTGGAGAACTTACCAAGTACCTACAGTCGGCTAAATTTCCCTTTTCCATATTCCAATATTAATGTGAGAATTGGACTGTATTTTGTAATGGTTTAGAAACATAGAAACATAGAAAATAGGTGCAGGAGTAGACCATTCGGACCTTCGAGCCTGCACCGCCATTCAGTATGATCATGGCTGATCATCCAACTCAGAACCTTGTACCTGCTTTTCTCTCCATACCCCCTGATCCCTTTAGCCACAAGGGCCATATCTAACTCCTTCTTAAATATAGCCAATGAACCGGCCTCAACTGTTTCCTGTGGCAGAGAATTCCACAGATTCACCACTCTCTGTGCGAAGTTTTTCCTCATCTCGGTCCTAAAAGGCTTCCCCTTTATCCTTAAACTGTGACCCTTCGTTCTGGACTTCCCCACCACCGGAAACAACCTTCCTGCATCTAGCCTTTCCAATCACTTCAGAATTTTATACGTTTCAATAAGATCCCCCCTCAATCTTCTAAATTCCAGTGAGTATAAGCCTAGTCGATCCAATCTTTCTTCATATGAAAGTCCTGCCATCCCAGGAATCAATCTAGTGAACCTTCTTTGTACTCCCTCTATGGCAAGAATGTCTTTCCTCAGATTAGGGGAACAAAACTGCACACAATACTCGAGGTGCGGTCTCACCAAGGCCTTGTACAACTGCAGTTGAACCTCCTTGCTCCTGTACTGAAATCCTTTTGCTATGAATGCCAACATACCATTTGTCTTTTTCTCTGCCTGCTGTACCTGCATGCCCACCTTCAATGACTGGTGTACAATGACACCCGGGTCTCGTTGCACTTCCCCTTTTCCTAATCAGCCACCGTTCAGATAATAATCTGTTTTCCTGTTCTTGCAACCAAAGTGGATAACCTCACATTTATCCACATTAAATTGCATCTGCCACGAACTTGCCCACTCACCTAACTTATCCAAGTCACCCTGCATCCTCTTAACATCCTCCTCACAGCTAACACCGCCGCCCAGCTTCGTGTCATCCGCAAACTTGGAGATGCTGCATTTAATTCCCTCGTCTAAATCAGTAATATATTTTGTAAACAACTGGGGTCCAGCACTGAGCCTTGCAGTACCCCACTAGTTACTGCCTGCCATTCTGAAAAGATCCCGTTTACTCCCACTCTTTGCTCCCTGTCTGTCAACCAATTCTCTATCAACATCAATACCATACCCCCAATACCGTGTGCTTTAAGTTTGCACAGTAATCTCCTATGTGAGACCTTGTCAAAAGCCTTTTGAAAATCTAAATATACCACATCCACTGGCTCTCCCCGATCCACTCTACTAGTTATATCTTCAAAAAAATTCTATGATTCGTCAGACATGATTTTCCTTTCACAAATCCATGCTGACTTTGTCCGATGATTTCACTTCTTTCCAAATGTGCTGTTATCACTTCTTTGATAACCGACTCTAGCATTTTCCCCACCACCGATGTCAGACCAACCGGTCTATAATTCCCCGGTTTCTCTCTCCCTCCTTTTTTAAAAAGTGGGGTTACATTAGCCACCCTCCAATCCTCAGGAACTAATCCAGAATCTAAGGAGTTTTGAAAAATTAACACTAATGCATCCCCTATTTCTTGGGCTACTTCCGTAAGCACTTTGGGATGCAGACCATCTGGCCCTGGGGATTTATCTGCCTTTAATCCCTTCAATTTACCTAACACCACTTCCCTACTAACATGTATTTCCCTCAGCTCCTGCATCTCACTAGACCCTCGGTCCCTTACTATTTAGGGAAGATTATTTATGTCCTCCTTAGTGAAGACAGAACCAAAGTAGTTATTCAATTGGTCTGCCATGTCTTTGTTCCCTATGATCAATTCACCTGTTTCTGACTGTAAAGGACCTATATTTGGCTTGACCAATCTTTTTTTTCTTTTCACGTATCTATAAAAGCTTTTACATTCAGTTTTTATGTTCCCTGCCAGCTTTCTTTCATCATCTTTTTTCCCTTTCCTAATTAAGCCCTTTGTCCTCCTCTGCTGGTCTCTGAATTTCTCCCAGTCCTCAGGTGTGTCTCTTTTTTTTTGCTAATTTGTATGTTTTTTCTTTGGACTTGATACTATCCCTAATTTCCCTTGTCAGCCACGGGTGCACTACCTTCCCTGGTTTATTCTTTTGCCAAACTGGGATAAACAATTGTTGTAGTTCATCCATGCGATCTTTAAATGCTTGCCATTGCATATCCACCGTCAACCCTTTAAGTATCATTTGCCAGTCTATATTAGCTAATTCACGTCTCATACCTTCAAAGTTACCGTTCTCTAAGTTCAGAACCTTTGTTTCTGAATTAACTATGTCACCCTCCATCTTAATGAAGAATTCCACCATATTATGGTCACTCTTACCCAAGGGGCCTCGTACGACAAGATTGCTAACTGACCCTTCCTCATTGCTCAATACCCAATCTAGAATGGCCTGCTCTCTAGTTGGTACCTCGACATGTTGGTTCAGAAAACCATCCCGCATACATTCCAAGAAATCCTCTTCCTCAGCACCCTTACCAATTTGGTTCACCCAATCTATATGTAGATTGAAGTCACCCATTATAACTACTGTTCCTTTATTGCACGCATTTCTAATTTCCTGTTTAATGCCATCCCCAACTTCACTACTACTGTTAGGTGGCCTGTACACAACTCCCACCAGCGTTTTCTGCCCCTTAGTGTTATGCAGCTCTACCCATATCGATTTCACATCCTCCGGACTAATGTCCTTCCTTTCTATTGCGTTAATCTCCTCTCTAACCAGCAATGCTACCCCACCTCCTTTTCTTTCCTGTCTATCCCTCCTGAACATTGAATATCCCTGGATGTTGAGCTCCCATCCTTGGTCACCCTGGAGCCATGTCTCTGTGATCCCAACTATATCATATTCATTAATAACTATCCACACATTCAATTCATCCACCTTGTTACGAATGCTCCTCGCATTGACACACAAAGCCTTCAGACTTGTTTTTACAACACTCTTAGCCCTTATACAATTATGTTGAAAAGTGGCTGCTTTTGCTTTTTGCCCTGGATTTGCCTGCCTGCCACTTTTACTTTTCACCTTACTACTTTTTGCTTCTACCCTCATTTTACACCCCTCTGTCTCTCTGCACTTGTTCCCATCCCCTTGCCACATTAGTTTAAAGCCTCCTGAACAGCAGTAGCAAACACTCCCCCTAGGACATTGGTTCCAGTCCAGCCCAGGTGCAGACCGTCCTGTTTATACCGGTCCCACCTCCCCCAGAACTGGTTCCAATGCCCCAGAAATTTGAATCCCTCTCCCTTGCACCATTTATCAAGCCACGTATTCATCTGAAATATCCTCCTATTTCTACTCTGACCAGCACGTGGCACTGGTAGTAATCCAGAGATTATTACCTTTGTGGTCCTACTTTTTAGTTTATCTCCTAACTCCCTAAATTCACCTTGTAGGACCTCATCCCGTTTTTTACCTATATCCTTGGTACCTATGTGCACCACGACCACTGGCTGTTCACCCTCCCACTCCAGAATGTCCTGCAGCCGCTCAGAGTCATCCTTGACCCTTGCACCAGGGAGGCAACATACCCACCTGGAGTCTCGTTTGCGGCCGCAGAAACGCCTATCTGTTCCCCTTACAATCCAATCCCCTATCACTATAGCTCTCCCACTCCTTTTCCTTCCCTCCTGTGCCGCAGAGCCACCCATGGTGCCATGAACTCGGCTGCTGCTGCCTTCCCCTGATGAGACATCTCCCCCAACAGTATCCAAAACAGTATATCTGTTTAGGAGAGAGATGAAGGGTTTCCTTCAGTTTTTCGGTGTTTCTTTCTTGTGGCCGATTGGCGGGGGGGGGCTGACCTGTTAACTTTTGTGTGTAACAGGCAGTGTTGGGGGAATTTGGTGCCACTGTCCCTGTTCTTTTCTGCGAGTGAGGGTTCAAAACGTTACGTGTAGGGGACTTTGGTTGTTATTGTGGCTGTTTTTTCCTGCAGGCGAGTGGGGATATTGGGGTCTGCGAGTTGTTTTTTTCTTTTCTTTTTCGTGCCGGTTGGGGTGGGGGGAGTTGATGTGTTTCCTTTCATCAACAACCATGGTCTTTCTGAATTTAATGGCTGTCTGGAGTAGACAAATATCAAAGTCGTATCATACATGCTCACTTTGACAATAAAATGAACCTCTGAACTCTCCCCACCATCTTCAAGAGGGCGGCATTCATCATTAGAAACTCTCACCACCTGGATACAAGTCCTTTTCTCGTTGCCACCACGGGGGGGGGGGGGGGGGGATTTACAGGAACCTGAAACTCCACAGTCAATGATTCAGCAAGCGCTTCCCTGCCATCCGCCACCAGATTTTTTAAAGTTCCATGAACACGACCTCGCTATTTTTTACACAATATTTATTGACTTTGTCATTTATAGTAATCTTATGATATTATGATATGATATTCGCAGAGTAGCGTTGCCAGAAAACAACAAATGTCACGCCAGCTATAATGCGGTGATAATTAGACATATAACGACGACAGGCTTATACTGAGTCAATACCCACCATTGAAATTTCTTACAACACGGACAAAATGCTGGTGGAACACAGACTAGTCCCTACGAAGGGTCTCGGCCCGAAACGTCGACAGTGCTTCTCCTTGTAGATGCTGCCTGGCCTGCTGTCTTCCGCCAGCATTTTGTGTGTGTTGTTTGAATTTCCAGCATCTGCAGATTTCGTCGTGTTTGCCATTGAAATTTCTTATTTAACAAGTCACTTTGGAATTTCCCGCAGGGGGCGACCCCTGTTGTTCGCCCTGGGGTTGAACACTGGGGAAGAGGGCGGGGCCACGAACATCTGAAGCCCCACCCATCCCACACCCCTTAATAAGGCTTCTGTCCCGCCTCTCCTCAATGACAGGTTCCAACATCACCCCTCCGCTCAATGGTATCGTCCGCCACCACGCCATTCCACCCCCACCGCTCCCGCTCAGTGGTCGCGTCCGCACTTCCTACCCAAACATGGCGGCGGGAGAGGAGGCGGTTGCCAACGGCGACAACCGGCTGCACTTGTATCCTTTGTTTGATGGACTTCGACCGGGTGCGTTGGGACGACGGGGGAGATGAGGGAGCTTAGGGCTAGGGCGGTGTAAAGGCAGATCAACCCCGCCGGGAACACAGACGGTAGACACCGGCATGGTGGGAGTAGCTGCATTTTCGTGCGGTGCGCATGCGCCTCGCGTGGAGGCTCCTGGGCAATGTAGTTGTATTTGCTATACTCTGTGGCACAGTGCCCTGTTACTGACTCTTTGGAGCACCAGATGAAGATTTCATTTCTGCACCCACGTTCCCGCGGAATGTGCTCTAAATTGGGATATTGCTTACAGGGCATGCGCTCCGTTACGGAAGATATTCGAGAATGAGTAATTTAAGGGCTCTTTCAGGAGCACATGCGCTGTAGCTCATGAGCGCCTTGTGTGTGTGTGCTGCAGCCTGCTGGGAGTTGTAGTTTCTAATGTTGCGAGTGTCTCGATCATTTCTGTACGTTAAACCAGAAATGCCCAGTAATCCTTCAAAATTTCCTTTCATTTTTAGTCACTTCCCACAAGGCCAGTAAATGTTCCCCATCCCTAATTGCCCAAGATAGGGGGTCATCCCACACCCTTTAATCACAACAGTTTGTTGAAACGGGCTGCAGGGTTCAAACCCAGTGACGGTGAGCGATGTGACTTAACTGAGCCGTGATCAACTGGCAGAGCAGACTCGATGGGCTGAGTGGCCTGATTCTCCTGTGCTTTACGGTCTTAAAGATTTGGGATAGCAGGAGAGTCACCAGGGTTGGGAGGCGTTGCAGTCGAAGTTGCCCGGGCGAGGAAACAATATGAACCCAGCAGACACACGCTGTCCGCCGGTGGTGAAGAGAGATGTCTGGGGTCACGGATGGGATGCCAAACGAGGGCTGGATGGTGTTGGCCTTCTCTACAGTTGTCGGACCACGGCATGTGGGGATTGTCCTGTCACACTCCTGAGCTGTAGATCGGGGAGATGGTAATGTCATGATGTGGAATGCAGAGTCTAACTCCAGCCAGGGATGTTAACATCACACTCCTGACCGGTGGGAAGGCCCAGGAGGTGAGTCACCCACATCAGGACTCCACCCCTTCCACAACCATCCTACTTCTGCGCTGGCGAGGAGGTTCCAGTCAGCTTCCAGCACACGGCGGGAGCGGTGTGGGGTGGGGGCACAGGAACAGGGCCCCGTTGCCCTCTCCATTTCTGTTATCACTCCTTAGCGAGGGGCCACAGTAATCTCAGCGTCCCTTTCCCGTCGGCGAGGGAGGCACAGATCGCCTTGGGATCCCTCAGCCCGGACGCCGAGCCCAGGAAAGGGGGAATCAGCAGAACTTTAACCGTACAAGACTGCACACTTCAGGGGTGAGTGCGTGGAGTGGCATCCTTCTATGTCCTCCCCCGCCCCACCCCAACACCAATTTATTTATTTCTTTACAATCTGTGTTCCACACGCGTCCGTTGCCTGGCCCGATCTGCCCCTTAAGAAACGTGGAAGACTCCGGCTCGGAGCCAGGATGTGCGGCGTGGGGCCGCTGGAGGACCTTCACTGGGGCCCTCAACGCCAGTGTCATAACAGACACTTCTTGCTTGCTCTCCCCCCCCCCCCACTTAGAAAGCTCACAGTAGATTTATTATCAAAGTACATATACGTCAGCCTCTACAACCCTGAGATTCATTATCTTGCGGGTGTACTCAACAGATCTATAGAATGATAGCCATCACAGAATCAAGGGCCACCCGAATTGGGTTTTCAACCAGTGAGCAGAAGGCAAGCCTAGTTTTGGCCTGACCCCCCCCCCCCCCCTTACTTACTGACTGCCTGTTACGCCACTGGTGTTTAGGCCCTCTGCCTCTGGCAGTGTTCTTCATCATGTCAATAGCTTAAGCCCAGTTTTCACTACTGTCCGTCATGCAAGTCCCAGGTGGAGACTCATTTATTAAAAACTTGGACAGGTGCATGGATGAGAGGTGTATGGAGGGATATGGGCCAGGTGCAGGTCAGTGGGACAAGGCAGAAAAATGGTTCGGCACAGCCAAAAGGCCTGTTTCTGTGCTGTAATGTTCTGTGGTTCTTTGAATACAGTCGCATTCAGATGTAGAAGGGTTCTTCACTGCTGTTTTCACAACAGTTTTGTTTGACCCATCAGAGTTGTTAGCCTGGAGCTGAACCCCTGAACGTAGGAGACCACTCTTAGACTGACCTCTGCCCTTTGACCTGCTTGGCATGGGTCACCCTACCAGGAGCCAAAGCATGAAGCTCTGACTCCAGCCGACATAGCTGTCCGGGTCATTGAGCCTCCATTGAGGTTGTGGTCCTCTTGGAGGGAGGGAGCAGGAGGAGGGTGAGAGGAAAGGTGGGGAGTGGGCAAGCACACCTCCATTGGGCTTAGGTGACTGTGAAGAGTCAGCTGAGGATTTGAAAGGCACTAGAGAGACGGGGACTGCCGCCAGTGACTCGCAGAGCACGTGAAAAGGTGGGGGAGGTGGCTCGGGTATCCTGATGCTTTGGAGCACCCATCATCCTACACTTGCCCTCACTCAGTGGGGGGGGTTGTGAAAATAGTGCCTCCCTCCTTGCTCCCTGTCAACCCCCCCCTCCATCCACGTTCCCCCGCCATCTCTTGCCGCCGTCTTCCCGCGCTCTCTCTCTCTCCCCCCACCATTTCTCGCCCTCTCCCTCCCTCACCGAAATCAAGCACCCCACTGCCTGCCGCACCTCACCCACCCTCCCCTCTCTCCTCTCTCCACAGCCACTGGGAGGCAGAAGAGGCCAGAATCCTCCGGGTGTCCGTCAGCTCCTTCCTGGACCACCTCAGCCTGGTGCTGGAGACCATGGACAGATTCGGACCGGCCAGCTCTAGCTAGGGGCGGGGGGTCCGCGGGCGACGAGTCCAGGGGTGGCCAGTCCCAGGGGTGCTGTTCGTGGGTGATTCGGGAGGCATGCGTGCGGCTGCCTCCCAAGCCGGAAGTGCAGACGGATGTGTGGAAGCGGCGGGGGCGACCGACCGGAATCGGCGGACTGCGGGAATAAACTGCGGAGTGTCGACGGCCACAATTCCTGTTTCTTATTGTTGGGGTGGGGACGGGCAGGCACAGGTCACTTCTCCTTACTGATTCATTGAGTTACGTCACTGAGTCGACCCTCCCGGCCCTTCACCCGATTTAACCGTACCCTCATCACAATGACCAGTTAACCGACCGGCCGGTACGTCTTTGGACTGTGGGTGGAAACCGGAGCACCCAGAGGAAACCCACACGGTCCCTGGGGAGGAGGGAAAGACTCCTTACAAAGGACGCCAGAATTGAACTCCGAACTCCACAGCCCCGATTCCTGATCGTGCTGCGCTCACCTTTACGGTCCGTGGACCCTCCTGACAAACCCGTCCCACGCTCGCTCACACACACACACACACACACACACACACACACACACACACACACACACACACACACACACACACACACACACACACACACACACACACACACACACACACACACACACACACACACACTTCAGTCACTGCTCCAGTACGGAAAGTAACTCTACGGTCTGCAGTCCAAATCCAGTCATCGGTCACGACTCGGCACCAAGCGTCTGGGGAAATTTTCCACTCCCCACTGGATGGATCCGCTCTGCCTCAGCCAGACGGACTCGGATAATCACGGGGGGGAGGCAACCTGGGAGCGGTACGGAGAGGGACACGTGGCGAGGGTGGGCAGAGAGATGCAGATACACAAGACTCTGTGTTGGGTCGAAGATCCCGTTTCCGAGCCCTGCGGCTCCAGGACGCTGAAACCTCTGAGGGCCGAGGAGTGTTTGCCGGGGACGGGAAGTTCGATTCCAGCTCCCCACACCCACCCCTCCATCTTGGAGTGGGTGTCGACTGATACCAGACTCAAGAGCACAGAGCGGGGGAGGACCATTCCAGAAGTCATCTCAAATCAGTTTTTATTCAACTTGGGGTCCGTCCCGATCCACCTTGAATGACAGCGTGCGTGGGTAACAGGAAAGTGTGGCGGACAGGGACTCTGGCCTGCGAGAAAGTTGTGTGGGGGGGGGGGGCCATAAAGGAAGGGAAAAGTCAGAAATCTGTAAACATCACCCCTCCCTCCACACCATCCCCTCCCAAAGAACACAGAGACTAAAGAAGGCTGATAGACAAAGCAGACAGGGAGGAGAGCCCAACAGGGCCGGTGGGGAGACCCCAGCCTTTTCCTGGGAGGGAGGGGGCAGGACGCCCCCACTAGTTGCTTCCACCGACAACCACCGGCATCACAGAAACTCTGGTGTGGACTCTCTGTGCGCCCGTCTCGCAAACCGGGACAGGAGAGCGGAGATTTGGGGGAGGTCACCGCCCAACCGTCCCTGGGCATCCTTTCCTGCTCTCTCTCAAAGCCCATTCCCGAAAAGTGGAAAGGGTGGGGGTATGGCTCCCTTCTCCGCTTGCATGCTGCCCAGCCCGGAGGTCACGACGCCTTTCCTTGTCCCGGGACAGATGGGAGGGTGACATAGGCTGGTAATAGCCCCTGAATCCTCTTCTTCTGCGCCGGGGAGTGGTGACACTGGGGCCAGTTCTCTTTCTACCCCGTCTGCTAGCCAGCCCGAGGGGTCAGTCCGCTCCCTTGTTGTGGGACGGGGTGAGAGAGTCACAAAGGATGGAGACAGCCCCCCCCAACCCTCTCCTGTGGGCTGATGGGGGGTGTCACTGGGGTCCAACCTCTCTCTCTCTGCTATCCAGCCCAGAGGAGACAGAGCAGATTCAGGTTAGAGAAAGCCTCCTCTCTCCCCTGTCCTGGGCCAGGGAGATCACTGAGGGCTCGATGGACAGCTTCGGTGGGACAACAACGTGGGGTCAGGGGTCCCGCCGGTCATTTCCCCCGTTTCACACAGGACGCGCTCGGTTTAACAAATAAGGCAGGCGGAAAAAGTTTTTGGGGAGCAGGACTCAGTCCCACGGAGACGGCAGGATGTTGGCCCCACACCCGCACCAGAGGGAGGCAGTGGCCGGGAGGGTTACTCCAGTGAAGGTGGGCATTCCTCTTCCGGAACGAGGCGAGGGGTGTCCGGAGTGCGGTAAATCCCAATCCTCGGGTCTCACCGCTTAGCCCCTCCCCCCCGCCGGTCAGCACTGGCAGCCGTCTGCATCTGCCGCCCCCCCTGTCGGCCTGGTCCAGCCGAATCTGATCGGGGGTATCACTGCAGACATCAATCTCAGACTCCTGCGGGGTGGGGGGAGAGAAAGTAAGAGAGACCATCACTCAAAGCGTCCAGTCTAGCCCAGCCACGGGGCATGAGATCACTCCCAAAACCGCCCTCCCCCACCCAGTCATTCTGACCACACGCAGCAAACCGCTAACCCCCACAGGGAGAAGCAGTGACTGGGGTTTGAGCCACACTAAACGCCTGCAGGAGATAAGCGGGCCGGGCAGACTGCGGAGGGACGTGGAGAGACAGCGATTCAGGCCGAGACCCTTCTCCTGGACTGGAAAGTAAGAGGGAGGTGAGGGGAAGGAGTGGAGACTGATAGCGCTAAGTGAGGAGTCAGGGTAGTGAGCAGATAGGAGTGGAGGTGATGCGGGTATCATATCTGAACTGGGCGATGGAGCTGAAGATGACAGAGGAAGGTGGAGTGTGAACTAAAGTTTCAGAGTGGGAGACAGGGTTGTGGAATTCATTGAAACCTCAGTGAATGTTGAAAGGCCTGGATAGAGTGGACAAGCAGAGGATGTTTCATAGAGTGGGGGAGTCTAGGACCAGAGGACACAGCCTCAGAATAGGACCCCACTTCAGAACAGAGTTGAGAAGGACATAGGCCTCATATGGAGCCAGTGATCATTAATGGAGAATGTGTGGAGCAGGTTAAGACCTACAAGTATCTGGGAGTACAGTTAGACGAGAAGCTAGACTGGACTGCCAACACAGATGCCTTGTGCAGGAAGGCACAGAGTCGACTGTACTTCCTTAGAAGGTTGGCGTCATTCAATGTCTGTAGTGAGATGCTGAAGATGTTCTATAGGTCAGTTGTGGAGAGCGCCCTCTTCTTTGTGGTGGCGTGTTGGGGAGGAAGCATTAAGAAGAGGGACGCCTCACGTCTTAATAAGCTGGTAAGGAAGGCGGGCTCTGTCGTGGGCAAAGTACTGGAGAGTTTAACATCGGTAGCTGAGCGAAGGGCGCTGAGTAGGCTACGGTCAATTATGGAAAACTCTGAACATCCTCTACATAGCACCATCCAGAGACAGAGAAGCAGTTTCAGCGACAGGTTACTATCGATGCAATGCTCCTCAGACAGGATGAAGAGGTCAATACTCCCCAATGCCATTAGGCTTTACAATTCAACCGCCAGGACTTAAGAACTTTTTAAAAGCTATTACTAATGCTTTTTGAGATAGTGATTTAGATGCATATCATATTTTTTTTACTGAGTTAAGTATTGTATGTAATTAGTTTTGCTACAACAAGTGTATGGGACATTGGAAAAAAGTTGAATTTCCCCATGGGGATGAATAAAGTATCTATCTATCTATCTATCTATCAGCATTATTAATCAGGGACACACACCCCCACCACCACCACACAGGATCTCATTGTTGCCATCAGGAAGAAGGTATGGGAGCCTTAGGATTCACACCACCGGGTTCCATAACAATTAATACCCCTCAACCATCACACTCCTAAAGCAGAGAGGATAATTTCACTTGCCCCAACACTGAACTGCTCTCACAACCTATGGACTCATCTTCGAGGACTCATCATCTGAAGTTTTTGATTTGTATTGCTTATTTGTTAATTAATATTATTTATTTTTTAATTTATTTTGTATTTGCACAGTTGTCCAAAGTAAAATTTGTTATCATAATAACCTACACATCGCTTGAGATTCATTTTCCTGTGGGCAAATCTGCAGAATAGTACCTATAACAGGATCATGGAAAGATCGACCAGAGTGCAGAAGGCTACAAACTGTGCAAATGCAAATATAAATAAATAGCGATAAGTAATCAGATAAAGAGTCCTTAAAGTGAGATCACTGGTTGTGGGAACATCTGGATGGATGGACAATTGAGTATGTTTATTCCCTTTGTTCAAGAGCCTTTTGGCTGAGGGGTAGTAACTGTTACTGAATGTGGTGCTGTGAGTCTGGAGGTCTCTTGTATCTTCTACCTGATGGCAGCAGCCAGAAAAGAGCCTGGTCTGAATGGTGGGGATCTCTGACGCTGCTTTCCTACCACAGCGTTTCATGCAGATGGGCTCGGTGGCTGAAGGGCTTTACCCCTGATGTCTGCCCTGTTCAATGTGGTCTTTGATTGTATTATGGTTATTTGAATTATTGGGTATGCCAATTCCAGGGTAGTATATGGTGACGCCTCACGTCTTAATAAGCTGGTAAGGAAGGCGGGCTCTGTCGTGGGCAAAGTAATGGAGAGTATAACATCGGTAGCAGAGCGAAGGGCGCTGAGTAGGCTACGGTCAATTATGGAAAACCCTGAACATCCTCTACATAGCACCATCCAGAGACAGACAAAATGTTGAATTTCCCCATGGGGATGAATAAAGTATCTATCTATCTACATGTACTTTGGCTGTCTTTACCCATTTGGTGGTGAGTGTGTGGAATTCATTGCCCCAGGCAGCTGTGGAGGTCAAGCCATTGGGTATATTTAGAGCGGAGGTTGATGGATTCTTGATGAGTTGGGGGTCAAATGTTACGGGAATAATAAAACAACCATAAAGAAGTGGTGGAGCAGACTTAATGGGCCGAAAGACCTAATTCTGCTCAGTGTCTAAAGGAGCTGGAGAGGGGAGGGGAACCGGGCAGAGGAGAGTGTGTGTGTGTGTGTGGGAGGGGTGCTGGGGGCAGATGTAGGTGGTGACCTGAAGTTAGAGTAATCGACGTCCGTCCCATCGGGTTGGAGGCTACCCGGATGGAATATGAGGCGCTGCTCCTCCAGACTGGGTGTGGCCTCAGCGTGGCGATAGGGGAGGCCATCGATCGACACGTCGGAATGGGAAGTCGCATTGAAATGGGTGGCCAGCTGGAGACCCGGCCTCGTGCAGTGGAATCAAAATGGGCCGTCACCGGGAAGACCCGCCTGCCGTGGCGGACCTGCCGGATCTCCCCCCCCCATCTACACCAGGCATCGCCAATGTGCCGGAGGCTGCAGCAGGAGTCAGTAGGTGCCCCCCAAATGACTAGTAGCCGAAGTGTTGTCTCCCCTAGAAGGACTGATTTGGGCCCTGAATGGGGTGAGGGAGGTGAATGCGCAGGTGTCGCACTTTAGCTGCTCGCAGGGATAAGTCGTAGGACGGAGATCAGTGGGGTGGACGGGTGGACGAGGGAATGAAGAAGAGAGCAATCGCTGGGGAAATGGTGGAGGAGAAGATGTTCTTTTGCGGTAGGTGGACAGATACAAAGTGCCGGAGGAACTCGGCAGGACAGGCAGCATCTATGCAGAGCAATAAACAGACAACATTTCAGGCCGAGATCCTTCAACAGGAGTAAGAATGTGGTCCACATTTAAAACAGGAGGTAGAAAGTGTGTGCCAAAAGGACAATATCATGGGGAACTTCAATGTGCAGGTAAATCAGGTTCCAAGAGGAGGAATTTTCTAGAATACCTACGAGCTTTTTTGAGCAGCTCATGACTGAATTCATTTGGGGATCAGCTATTCTCGACTGGGCATTCTGCAGTGAGCCGGAGAGGAGTAGAAAGCTGAAGGAAAATCAACCTTAGGGGCAGGTGATCACACTATAATCGAATTTACCCTGAAATTGGAGAATAGCTAAAGACAGGTGTATCAGTATTACAGTGGAGTAAAGGGAATTCCAGAGGCATGAGAGAGGAGTTGGCCAGAATTGATTGGAAAAGAACACTGGCATGGCAGAAGGTGTAGCAGCAGTGGCAGAGTTTCTGGAAGCAATTCGGAAGGCACAGGATCTATACATCCCAAAGCAGAGGTATTCTAAAGGCAAGATGACACAAGCATAGCTAACAGAAGAAGTCACAGCCATCATAAAACCCAAAGACAGGGCATATAATAAAAAGAAAAAAAATATTGGGAAGTTAGAGGATTAGGAAGATTTTAAAAACCAACAAAGGCAGATAAGAGTCATTAAGGTAAAGATTCAATACAATAGTAAGCTTGCCAACAATTTTAAAGAGGATACCAAAAGTTTCTTGAGATACAGTGTAAAAAGAGACAAGAGGAAATATCAGTGTGCTGGAAAACAATGCTGGGGAGGTAGTAATGGGGTACAAGGGAAACGGCGGATGAGCTGAATAAGTATTTGCATCAGTCTTCATTGTGGAATAGAATAGCAGTGCGGTGGAAGTTCCAGGTGTCGGGGGTCATGAAGTGTGTGAGGTTACCATTACTAGAGAGAAACTGAAAGGTCTGAAGGTAGATGTCACCTGGATGGGATGGTCTACACCCCAGGGTTCTGAAGAGATTCTGGAGGCATTAGTAATGATTTTCCAAGAATCACTAGATTCTGGAATGAAGACTGGAAAACTGCAAATGTCACTCCACTCTTCAAGAAGAGAGAGAGAGGCAGAAGAAAGTAAATTATAGGATAGTTAGTCTGAACTCAGCGGTTGGGAAGATGTTGGAATCGATTAGGGGTGTGGTTTCAGGGTATTTGGGTGCACGTGATAAAATAGGCCACAGTCAGCATGGTTTCCTCAATGGAAAATCTTGCCTGAGAAATCTGTTGGCATTCTTTGAAGAAATAACAAGCAGGGTAGACGAGGGAGAATCGGTTGATGTTGTGCACTCGGATTTTCAGAAAGCCTTTGACAAGGTACCACACACGAGGCTGTTTAGCAAACAACTACAAAATATTCTAACATGGATAAAGCAGTGGCTGACTGGCAGGAGGCAAAGAGTGGGAATAAAGGGAGCCTTTTCTGGTTGGTTGCTGGTGACTGGTGGTGTTCCGCGGGGGTCTGTGTTGGGACCGATTCGTTTTATATGTCAATGATTTGGATGATGGAATTGATGGCTTTGTTGCAAAGTCTGCAGGTGATATGAAGATAGGTGGAGGGTCAGGTTGTTTTGAGGAAGTAGAGAGGCTACATTAGGATTTAGACAGATTAGGAGAAGACATGGCAGATGGAATACAGTGGTGGGAAATGTATGGTCATACACTTTGGAGTTTACAATTTGTAAATAGAGTGAAAATATTTTTTTAAAACTGAGGCGCAAAGGGGCTTGGAAGTCCTTGTGCAGGATTCCCTAAAGGTTAGTTTGCAGGTTGAGTCTGTGGTGAGGAAGACAAATGTGATATTAGCATTCATTTCAAGAGGACTAGAATATAAAAACAAAGATGTAACGTTGAGAATTTATGAAGCACTGTGAGACCTCATTTGGAGTGCTGTGAGCAACGTTGGATCCCTTATCTTAGGAAGGATGTGCTGAAACTGGAAAGGATTCAAAGGAGATTCATGAAAATTATTCCAGGATTGAAGGCTCGTCATACAAAAGGTGTTTGGTGGCTCTGGGCTGTACTCTCTAGAATTTAGAAGGATGAGGGGTTGCCCAATTGAAACCTATCAAGTGGAGAAATGCCTTGATAGAGTGGATATGTAAAGGATGTTTCCTATGGTGGGAGAGTCACGGAGGACACTGGCTCAGAATAGAGAGGTGTCCTGTTAGAACAGAGATGAGCAGGAATTGCTTCAGCCAGAGAGTGGTGAATCTATTGAATTTGGTGCCACGAGGAGCAGAGGAGGACAAGTCTCTGTGTGTATTCATGGCAAAGATTGACAGATTCTTGATTGGTCAGGACGTAAAGGGATACAGGGTGAAGCCAAGAGATTGGGGCTGAGAGGAAAATTGGATCAGGCATGTTGAGATGGCAGTGCAGACTCGGTGGACTAAATCGTCTGATTCTGCTCCTATACCTTATGGTCTTGCGGTCTTACCAGGACTGGAAAGAAAAGGGAAGAAGGTAGAGAAGGAGGACAAGCTGGAGTCAGGGGGGAAAGGCAAGGTGAGAAGCTGAGAGGTGATGGTGGAAAAGGTAAGGGGATAAAGAAGGCTAAGCTCCCTCTCCAAAACCCTCCTGCAGTGCGTGCTCAGATACCTGCTTCAGGACGTTCAGGACAATGGTCTGGAAGGCCTGATCCACGTTGATGGCTTCCTTGGCGCTCGTCTCAAAGTAGGGAATGTTGTTTTTCCTCTGGCACCAGACCAGCGCCCGCTTGCTGGGCACCAGACGAGCATCCAGGTCGACCTTGTTGGCCAGGACAATGAAGGGGAAGTTCTCGGGGTCCCGCGGGCTAGCCTGGATCAAGAACTCGTCCCGCCAGCTGTCCAGCGCCTTGAAGGTGTTGGGCATGGTGACATCGAACACCAGTACGCAGCAGTCAGCGCCGCGGTAGAAAGCGACCCCCAGGGATTGGAACCGTTCCTGGCCGGCCGTGTCCCAGATCTGCGGGATGGAGCGCAATACAGTCACACCACACTCTTAGGATCAGGCAGACTGTACCATCTCATCACACACTCCAGGGTCGGACACAGAGGAATCCCCTTCCACACCATCCCATCACACACTCCCGGGGTCAGACACAGAGTGAAGCTCCCTCCACACCGTCCCATCACACACTCCCGGGGTCAGACACAGAGTGAAGCTCGTCCCACATCGTCCCATCACACACTCCAGGGTCGGACACAGAGGAATCCCCTTCCACACCATCCCATCACACACTCCCGGGGTCAGACACAGAGTGAAGCTCGTCCCACATCGTCCCATCACACACTCCAGGGGTCAGACACAGAGTGAAGCTCCCTCCACACTGTCCCATCACACACTCCCAGGGTCAGACACAGAGTGAAACCCCTCCACACCGTCCCATCACACACTCCCGGGGTCAGACACAGAGTGAAGCTCCCTCCACACTGTCCCATCACACACTCCCGGGGTCAGACACAGAGTGAAACTCCCTCCACACCGTCCCATCACACACTCCCGGGGTCAGACACAGAGTGAAGCTCCCTCCACACTGTCCCATCACACACTCCCAGGGTCAGACACAGAGTGAAGCTCCCTCCATACCGTCCCATCACACACTCCCGGGGTCAGACACAGAGTGAAACTCCCTCCACACCGTCCCATCACACACTCCCGGGGTCAGACACAGAGTGAATCTCCCTCCACACCGTCCCATCATACATTCCCGGGGTCAGACACCGAGTGAAGCTCCCTCCACACCGTCCCATCACACACTCCTGGGGTCAGACACCGAGTGAATCTCCCTCCACACCGTCCCATCACACACTCCCGGGGTCAGACACAGAGTGAAACTCCCTCCACACCGTCCCATTACACACTCCCGGGGTCAGACACAGAGTGAATCTCCCTCCACACCGTCCCATCATACATTCCCGGGGTCAGACACCGAGTGAAGCTCCCTCCACACCGTCCCATCACACACTCCTGGGGTCAGACACCGAGTGAAACTCCCTCCACACCGTCCCATCACACACTCCCGGGGTCAGACACAGAGTGAATCTCCCTCCACACCGTCCCATCACACACTCCCGGGGTCAGACACAGAGTGAAACTCCCTCCACACCCGTCCCATTACACACTCCCGGGGTCAGACACAGAGTGAAACTCCCTCCACACCGTCCCATTACACACTCCCGGGGTCAGACACAGAGTGAAACACCCACCCACACCGTCCCATCACACACTCCCGGGGTCAGACACAGAGTGAATCTCCCTCCACACCCGTCCCATCATACATTCCCGGGGTCAGACACCGAGTGAAGCTCCCTCCACAACGTCCCATCACACACTCCCGGGGTCAGACACAGAGTGAATCTCCCTCCACACAGTCCCATCACACACTCCTGGGGTCAGACACCGAGTGAAACTCCCTCCACACCGTCCCATCATACATTCCCGGGGTCAGACACAGTGAAGTTCCCTGTGCGAGGAGAGGTATTGGGTATTGAGAAAGAACACGGGAGCAGAGAGAGTGAAACAGATCACCGAGGACAGGCGGCACCAAGTGATGGAGGAGAGGCGTTCACCTGCATGGTGACCAGTCGGTCGCCCACCATCACTTCCCTGGTGAGGAAGTCGACGCCGATAGTCGCTTTGTACTGGTTACTGAAACTCTTGTTCACATACTGATTCATCAGCGAGGTCTTCCCCCACCCTGGGGAGTGGAGAGGGAGAGGTCAGCACCAAATTGGCACCCCACCCCTACCCCGAACACCAGACTCCTGCCCACCTCGGAGGCAGACCAAGATCCCCACCGCCCGACCCGGGCCATCTTCTCGCAGCTCCCAGAAGCCCCACATCTCCAGGCTCCGGAACAGCGACTTCCCTTTAACTGAAAATCCTTCGCGGCTCGGTGTGGCCACTGCTCCGCCCGCGACTGCAGGAATCCGCAGAGAGTTGCGGCTCGTCACAGGAAGCAGCCTCCCCTCCGTGAACACTACCCACACCAGCTCACTGCCTCAGCTGGGCAGCCGGATCATCGAAGACATCACACAGCCCGGCCCTGGAGGGAACAGTACAGGCCACTCGGCCCACAAAGTCCTGCTGAACCAAGTAAATTAGGGATCAAATGGCCAACTAAACTGATCTCCTCTGCCGACACAACGTCCATATTCTTACATGTTGGTCACAGCCACTACCACCGAGCCAGGCAGCACATTCCAGGCACTCACCATACTCTGTCAGTAACAAACCCCTGTCAGAGCTCCACCCCTGCACTCCAAAGAACTGATGCCCTCTAATCCAGAGGGAAAGGGGCTATTCCCTACCCGACCCCGGTTTGCAGGACCACACACACTCCCCGACTGCCGCCATGTTTCCAGAGTTCTGACGCGCTCCTCACCCGGCGTCTCCCAGGATGATCACTTTCAATAATACCTTCTTCCGCAAGGCCATCGTGCTGTGAGCTGCAGAAGGGACAGGTATAGACAGAGGGATGAGTTCTTCCCCCCTGGGACAGGGAACACGAGACACAGGCGCATGCACAAACCCCAGCTCATCGTTCACACACCCTCTCCAATGACCTCCTCCCCTTCTCCCAGTAGCCCCAGCTCAACTGCTCCCATTCTTCTCCCACTTGGAGCTCTGGAACCGGGGGGGGGGGGGGGAGGGGGCGTCCACAGGGGGAGGAGATCCCGGGATCTGCATGGAAAGGGGAAAATCCCGGATCTCACCCCTTCCTTCTCTGCACTCCTCTCCTCTCGAAAAACCCACCCACTTCACCACCCTTTTCCAACAGCCAGCTTCTCCTCCCATACTCTCCATTCTCACCAGCCCACATATCCTCCCCTCAACCTCCAGCCCCAGGAATTCCCTTGGGCAATGGCCTTCTCCCTCCCATCGGACAAGGAACTCGGACACACACCTCGAGATCCTCCCAACAAACCTCCCCCCCCCCCCCCCCCACCAATAGCTTCCTCACCAGGCACTCCAGTCCCTCAAAAAAACTCTCTTTCACCTGCAAGCCCCAGGGTTCCCTCCTCTGCCAGGACATAACACCCTGCCCCTCACCACTATGCTACCCTCAGGACTCTCCCCACACTACCCCCAACCAGGATGCTTCCCCAACCTCATAATCCACACTCCCCACAAGAACCTCTTCCCCCCCCCCCCGCCTACTCCAGATTCCCCTCTGGGATGCTCCCCCACACCCGCACCTACTGCACACTCCCCCCCCCCAGGATGCTCGCCCCCCCACCTATCCCACATTTCCTCCGGGACACTCCCCTCACCTCCCCACAATGCCCCCGGGACGCTTCCCCTTCCCCCACACTGCCCCGGGATTGGCCCTACCCCATACTCCACTCGGGGTACTCCCTCACCCACCTACCCCAGTCTCCCCCAGCTACCCCACACTCTCTCCGTATGCTCAACCTCTCCCCCCAGGAGAGTGTGTCCCCCCGGGGGACACTCTTGCCCCCCACCTATCCCACATTCCCCTCGAGACACTCTGCCCCCAACCCACCTACTCCACAATACCCCCGGGACGCTCCTTCGTAACCCGAGTGCCGGCACCGCTGCGGCGAACTAGAATCAGGTTCCGGTCACGGGCCCTGACATCATCGAGTAAGAAGCCATGATTTAGGGACCGGTCAACTTTTTAATGAATAATTTAGCGCCCTGGTGAATATTAATGAGGTTGGCCGTCCTCCCATTGGCCCGTGAGGTTCGCGGATCCTTGACGGGGAAACGAAACAATTTTCCGCGAAATTTGTGGAACTGAAGTCTTGTCCCACACTTCACATGATCAGCGAAAACCGAGGGAGAGTCGCACTGTGGGAGGGGCTGTGAGTGGAGGTATCTCGGCATTGTGGGAGGGGTATTGCCTGGGGGGGAGGCGGTGATGAAGGAGGGGTGGTGAGGAATCTCCTCATCGTGTGAAGGGCGGGGAAAGGGGCGTTCTCTCCAGTCTAGCCATTCTCCTCTGACCTCCCGGATTAACAGCACGCACAAACACCTTTTCCTGCGCTACATTAACGGCTGGTTCCTGCACCCCTGCTGACCCCGTCGACCGCGTCCGCTTTGCCTCCAACTTCCACTCTGCTTTCAAACTCAATTTCGACACCTCCCTTCCCTTTCTCAATCTGACTGTCTGTCTCCGGAAACAGCTTGTCCACTGACGTTCATTAAAAACCCGTAGACTCTCACAGCTATCTGGACTACAGCTCCTCCCACCCTGCTACTTGTGAAATGCCATCCCCCTTTCTCAATCCCTTCGTCTCCGCCGCATCTGCTCTCAGGATGAGGCTTTTCATTCTAGAACGAAGATGTCCTCCTTTTTCAAAGAAAGGGGCTTCTCTTCCTGCACCGCCAACGCTGCCCTCAACCGCATCTCTCTCATCTGCTCTTACCCCATCCTCCCGCCACCCTACCAAGGATATGGTTCCTCTCGTCCTCACCTCCCACCCCACCAGCTTCCAGCACTTAATTCTTCGAAACTTTCTCCACCTCCAACTGGATCCCGCCACCAAATACATCTCCCCCCTCCCCCTCCCCCCCCCCCCCCCCACTTTCTGCTTTTCCGCAGGATTCGCTCCCTACGCGACTCCCTCGTCCATTCGTAACTCTCCGCTGATCTCCCTTCTGGCACTTACCCTTGCAAGCGGAACGTGTGTAAACCCTCCCCCACCCCCCCCCCTACACCTCCCTCACTACCAGCAGGGCCGAAACAGTCCTTCCAGGTGAGGCGACACTTCGCCCGTGGGTCTGTTTGGGGTTATTTACTGTGTTCAGTGTTCCCAGTGTGGCCTCCTGTACGCTGGGGAGACCCGGCCTAGATTGGGAGACCACTTCGCTGAGCACCTACGCTCCATCAACCAGAACAAGCGGATCTCCCAGTGGCTACCCATTTTAATTCCACTTCCCGTTCCCATTGCAATACGTTCATCCACAGCCTCCTCCACTGTCGTGATGACTTAGGTTGGAGGAATAACGCCATATATTCCGTTTGGGTAGCATAACACCGGTTTTTTCTAACTTCCGGTAATGCCCCCAACCACCCCCCGCCCCCTTCTCCATTTCCCATCCCCTTTTCCTTTCCTCGCCGTGTCTCCTTCCCCGCCCCTCGCCTCCCTCTGGTGCTCCTCCCCCTTTTTCTTTCTTCCATGGTATTCCGTCTCTTTCACCGATCAACTTCCCAGCTCTTTACTTCATCCCTCCCCCCCTCCACCTGTCACCGGGTGGTCATCTCTCCCCTTCCCCGCCTTTCAAATCTACTCCTCAGCTTTTGTTCTTCAGTCCTGCCAAAGGCTTTTGGACCGAAACGTCGACTGTACTCTTTTCCAGCGATGCTGCCTGGCCTGCTGAGTTCCTCCAGCATTTTGTGTGTGTTGCTCGGGTTTCCAGCATCTGCAGACCTTCTCCCGTTTGTGATTTCACACACACACACACACACACTCACACTCTCTCTGTCTCTCTCTCTCACACACACACACACACACACACACACACACACACACACACACACACACACACACACACACACACACACACACACACACACACACACACACACACACACACACACACACACACACACACACACCCAGGCAGCATCTGTGTTAAAGAGTTAATGAGCCGAATTACTCTTCAGAGCCGAGACCCTTCATCAGGACCTGAAACGGCCTAGTTCAAAACGTCAGCTGCTTAACCTTTTCCACGGATGCTGCCTCGCCTGCTGAGTTCCTCCAATATTGTGCGAGTGTGTTACTTGAACTCCCAGCATCTGCAGAATTTCTCTTTTCTGACTCTGCGTTAGCAAGGAGTTTTCGCCCAAAGACCGGTGGCTCACTGGATGCGTTTTGTGTGTGAGTGTGTGGTTGTTTGATCTTCACACTCAAGAGACTGTTGAAAATGGCAGATCAGCAGTCTCTGAGATACTCGAACCACCGCATCTGGCACCAACAGTCTCCCCCATGGTCAATGACAATTAGATCACATGTCTTCCCCATTCTGATGTTTGGTCTGAGCCTCTTGGCCACGTCGGCATGCTTTAATGCATTGAGTTGCCGCCACGTGATTGGCTGATCCGATATCTGCACTAACGAGCGTGTACCTTCTCAGTGTAGATAGATGGGGATGGAGTTGCTAACTCTAATCATTCTCATCGTGTTTGCTTGTTTAAAAATGTGTGAAATTTGCGTTCACCTTGAATCTGCTGTTGTAACAAGTAAGTTTCTCAGTGATCTCAGGGTGCATGTTCAGATTACAATAAACTCGATTTCGAAAGATTTTCCGTTTATTAACACATTCATCGGTCAAAGGAAAGTCAGTATTAAATGCACATTCTCGGGGGGGCAGGTTACAGAATACGTTGTTATATTATCACCCTCGGGGCGGGGGGGGCGGGGGGAGACAGATAGCGGTGTACATTTAGTTGCCTTATCTCTCCTCTCCTGTTAACCCTCCGTCTCTCTCTCCCCCCCCCCCCCTTTTCTCGGGGAGGGGACGGTGAACAGGTTGCAGAATACGTTCTGTTACATTATCACTCTCTCTGCTAGCTCTCTTCCCTTTCTCAAGGTGGGGGGGGGGGTGTGAGATAGCAGAATACGATTATCTCCCTCTCCCGACTCCGCTTCTCCCTTTCTCGTGTGGGGGTGGGGTGAACACAGCAGAGTACATCGAATTGCATAATCTCCCTCCCCTCAGTCTCTCTCTCTCCCTTTCTGGGTGGGGGGGGGACAGGTTACAGAATACGTTCATTCGTATTATTACCCTCCTCTTCCGGCTCTCCCTCGCTTTCTTTGGGGGGCGAGTAGGCATCAGAATACGCTTATCACCCTCTCCGCTTCTCCCTCCCTTTCTCGGTCAAGTAGGAGAATGGGATTCACTCCTCTCTCAGAGTGACAGGCAAATCTCCAGTTCTGACCACCGTACGTTCCCCCTTCTGCCTCCACTGCAGAGTTCAAGGAGTTATCAGGCCCGAAGCAGAGGGGCAAGGATTGGGGCAGAGCGAAGAGAGGAAGGTGAGAGTGAGAGATGGGTGTGAGGCAGAAGGATGGTCACAGTCTCCACCCCACTCCCCCCACCCCAGAGCAGGGGAGCCTAATACTAGAGGGCAAGTTTCCGGTAAGATAGAACACACTCAAGGCCAAAAGATTTCCCCACGGGGAGTGGTTCATATAAATTCTATGCTGACGTGTTAGAAGGCGTTGGTCAGACTACACGGATTATTGTGCGGCTGACGAGAGTGATCCCGGGAATGAAAGGATTGACATACGAGGAGCAATTGATGGCTCCGGGCCCTCAGCTCGCTGCAACTTAGAAGAATGGTGGTGGTGGTTGGCGGGGTGGGGGATCTCATTGAAATGTATCGAATACTGAACTTCTTGGATACAGTGGACGTGGAGAGGATATACAGTAGTGGGGGAGTCGCGGACCAGAGGGCACAGCCTCAGAATGCGATCATAAGACAAAGCAGCAGAATTAGGCCACTTGGCCCACCCAGTGTGCTCAGCAAAGTTGTTGGCAAGGGTGGGACAGGTCCGGCTTCTTTTTAATCAGGCATACACAGAATAGAAGGTTGTCCCTTTGGAATAGAGATGAAGAATTTATTTAGCCAGATGGTGGTGAATCTGTGGAATTCATTGCCACAGACAGCTGTGCAAGCCATTGGGTAGATTTAAAGTGCAGGTTGACAGGTTCTTCATAGTTTATGTGGGAAGGCAGGAGAAGAGGGCGGAGTGAGATAATAAACAAGGGAAAATCTGCAGAAGCTGGAAATCCGGACCAGCTGGAAGCTGGACACACACAACACACTGGAGGAACTCAGAAGACCAGGCAGTATTTATTGACTTTTCAGGCCGAGACCCTTCAGCAGGAGTGGAGAATAATGGTGTGGAGTCAGAGTTAGGTTGGGGGGGTGGTCTCCAGCATTTGGTGTACATGACGTCTTGGTTAAGATTTTTACTGCTGTGCTCGGAGTATTTCGCTTTAGCAGTACTGTAAGAGCAGTCTGTTCTGATTTCAGCCTCTTTGGCTTTGAGCTGAGATAAGGGGCTTTGTTGTTCAACTTAGGAATGTGGTGTCAGCCAGTCAGGACGGTGGAACTGGGGGAAGGTTCCAGAGAACACAGGTGTGGGTCAGAGACTTTTTTGGCGGGAGCTGGGAGAGGACGGGAGGGACGGTGGCTGAGGCTGCGGTCACTGTTACATGGGTGCTTTGTGCAGATAAACGGCTTCAAGGAGGAAGGGCCAATACTCCCGTGGGGTTGCCCGTTTGTTCGCAATGGATTTCGAGCGACATTCGGAAGCTGGTGTGTGCTTCCGTGCAGACTGTGGGTCCAGCGGGCAAGTTAAAGGCAACTTCAAGATGAGTTCCAACTTGCCCGTTTAATTATGAAGTTTTTTTTTTAACTTTCTTTTCTTTAATTCTAGGTTAACATTCATAAATATACTTTCTTTGTGATTCTATGCCGTGTACGGACTGTTAATATACTTGCCGACAGGCGATTGTGGGGGGGCACTATATGTGGTACGTACACACCACACACACACACACACGGAGGTTTGGGTGGGCAGAACGCCCCTTCATCACGGTTTTACGGAACCCAGGTCATACCAACACTAGTCCTACGGAGTCGGTTTTCTCAACGCCGAGTCCAGTGGCTGCTGGCGAGGGACTAACCATGCACCTCTCTAGAGGCGCTCAGTAAAAAGCGGGTTTTGTGGGTGTTGAGTGAGGTAATAAGTCAACTATGGTGAAAATGGTGCAGCAAACGATGGGCTGAATGCCTACTTCTCTTTGTCTTATAGCCTTCATGAGGTCTAGAGGGGAACCGGAGGGAGGAGTGAGAGTAAGCGGGTGTGTGGACTGATCGAGAGGGTGGAAGAGGTGAACTAGGAGGTGATTTGGGGGGCGGGATGGTTTGGGGCAGAGGTGGATGGTCACCAGATGATGGAGAAATCGATGTCGATACCATCCAGTTAGGCTTTTAAAGTGGAGGTTGATAGGTTCTCGGATAGTGCAGGAGTCAAAGGTTATGGGGACGAGGAAGGAAATTGGATTAAGAGAGATAGTAGATCAGCCACAATGGAATGGTGGAGCAAACTCGATGGGCTGAGTAACCCAATTCTCTTCCTATACCGTATGATCTTCTGGTATATGAAACGAGCTACCATGGGAAGCGAATGAGGTCAGTACATTAACAATGTTTGAAGCATACTTAGACAGGTACGTGGATGGCAAAGGTTCAGAGGGACTCAGGCCATGGATTTGAGTTGAAGAGCCATGAGGTAACGCTACAGCTCTTTGAAACCCTGGTCAGACCACACTTGGAGTATTCTGCTCAGTTCTAGTCGACTCATTATCGGAAGGATGTGGAAGCTTTAGAGAGGGCTTCACCACGATGCTGCCTGGATTAGAGAGCATGTCTTATGAGGAAAGGTCAAGCAAGCTAGGGCTTCTCTCTTTGGAGCGGAGGATGAGAGTTGACATGGTAGAGGTGTATCGGAAGATAAGAGGCACAGACAGAGTGGACAGCCAGAGAGTTTTACCCAGGGCAGAAATGGTAAGTACGAGGGGGAAAGAGTTCGATGATGATTGGAGGAAAGCGCAAGGGAGACGTCAGAGAGAAGTTTTATGCACAGAGCACCAGAGCACGCGCTGTCAGGGCTGATTGGAAAGGCCTTGATAGAGCAGATATTTCCAGTGGTGGGAGAGTCTACATCCTGAGAATAGAGAGGCATTCTTTTAGAACGGAGATGAGGAGGAATTCCTTTAGCCAGAGAGTGGTGAATCTGTGGGATTTGTTGCCACAAGCGGCTTTGGAGGCCAAGTCTTTAGGTAAATTTAAGGCAAGAGATTTATAGATTCTTGATTAGTCGGGGCATGAAGGGATCCGGGGTGAAAGTAGGAGATTGGGGTTGAGAAGGTAAATAGACTAGCCATGATGAAATAACAGAAGTGGACTCGATGGGCCAAATGGCCTAATTCTGCTCCTATACCTTCTGGTCACACATTGGAGCATTTGAGGAATCCTTCGAAAGGCGCATAGATGATGGAAAAATGTGGTTCTCAATGCAATCAGGATGGCACCATGGTCAGCACAGACAACGAGGGGCCGAAGGGACTGTCTGCATTCTGAGCCCACCTCCTCCCGGAATCTGGGAATTACAAAAGGGGGGAGCTGAATAGACCCATTCCCTGAGAGAAGAGGTGGGAGAGGTGTTCAAATCTGATATTGGGGACTTTCTGTGCACAGACTGTGGAGCATTCCTGAGTGAGAGGGGAGTGAGCAATTATCACTGCGGGTATGTCAGGGGGAAATGGGGCATGTAGGCGGCGGTGGGTGGACTGGCTCAGTGGAATGGAGGCAGGTGAAGCCTCACGTCAGCCAGCTTGCTCGCGGACCACATCCAGAGGAAAGAGACAGACGTGCTTGGTTCATCCCCCACCACACACACACACAATCAAACCCCACCCATTTGTGAATGGTCAACAGACTGTTAAATTTTGGTTGTCTAGCACGGGCTAGATAGGCTGAATGGCCAGCTGTTGTACTCTGCGACGTCCTCGGCCCACGTCCCCACGGGCTCCCCGTTCGCCCGGTGATCTATTGGTTCCGGGATTAAACGCACTCAGCTACCGAGGGTCCCAACAGGGAGTGTGAGGGTGGGGGAATTGTGAAGATTTCTCCTCCCCTCACAGGTGAGGGAGCTTGCCATATCCCCCGCCCCCACAACTCCCGGCGTTCCGTGTCCCTCCCATCTATTAGCAAGCCCCCACGATACGTCTAGAATATGGGGGTGTCGTTGGTGGAGGACTCTGTGCGTGGGATCCAGGGTGCAGAGCAGTGCCGTGTGACAGGCCCCTCCCACACCTGGAGGACTCCCCGCTTTGCGCAGGTACGGAATATGCGAGGCAACACACTTCACAGTTATGTTTCAATGCACAGAGACCAACTGAGGGCTATCTGGGAGGGGTGTGTGGTGGGGTAGAAATTTGTCCCTATCAAAGGAGGTGTGAGGTGCTCCTTCCCTCTGCCAGCCTGCAGGCCACCCTCGGGCAAGGGGTGGCACCTGCTTCGCCCCTCGATCGGGGTCGTGAGAACCACGGGATGATCACGAGTAGCTGGGGTGTATCACAAGTCCTGGTTATGCGACCACTGACGCCAGGCAGACAATCTCTGAACAGTGTTGATAAGGGTTGGAGGTCCTTACACTACCCAGAGTCAGGCAATGCTACCCCACTTCTGCAGAAAGATTTGCCAAGAACAGTCACGGTCACGGATAAACCACGATCGCCCACGTCACACGACCCAGCACCTAATGATTTCATGTGACACAGCAAATAATGATGACATCATACAACACATCACATAATGAGGGCGATGATGCAGGAGGGAAGGGTTAAATTGATCCCAGAGGACTGTATTATGCTAAAAATTTAGAAGAATATTATAGGGACTTGAGAACCTGAGTCACAGAGAAAGGTTGAATAGGATAGGACATTATTCCCTGGAGGCTAGGAGAATGAGGGGAGATTGATAGAGGTGTACAAAATTATGAGGGGTATAGATAGGGTAAATGCAAGCAGGCTTTTTCCGAGGTTCGGTGAGACGAAAACCAGAGGTCACGGGTTTAGGGTGAAAGGTGAAATATTTAAGGGGAACCCGAGGCAGGAACGAGCTGCCAGTGAAAGTGGGGGATGCACCATAGGGGAGAGATTTGAACAGGTACATAGATGGAGGGGTATGGTTGCTCGTGGTATAGGTGTGGTTCAAGGCATACAGGCAGAATAAGAGTTCAGCAGAGATTAGAAGGGCTGAAGGGCCTTTTTCTAATCCTCTTGATTTAGTTTTCCTCCAGTTCTGGCCACACCAACCCCAAACATTCCCAAACGTTGGAAGACCTGCTTCCGGAGGTGGGGGGAGGGTGGGTCATTCGTGGATCCTGGCCGCAGGCTGGGCAGGGGACTGGGTCCCAGCTGACCACCCACCCCTCCTCAGAGGCCTCACCTGTGGCCAGGTGTCACTAGAGTGGGAGAACAGGGTGACCGCCTGGTTCCTCACAGGCACTGTGGGGCTGCTGGTGTTGGAGTGGATAGGGGAGTGTACCCAGCAAAGAGGGTTTCAACACCATGTAAAAAATATTCAAATACAAGGACCATCACACACTCCCGGGGTCAGACGCAGAGTGAAACTCCCTCCACACCGTCCCATCACACACTCCCGGGGTCAGACACAGAGTGAAGCTCCCTCCACACCGTCCCATCACACACTCCCGGGGTCAGACACAGAGTGAATCTCCCTCCACACCGTCCGATCACACACTCCCGGGGTCAGACACAGAGTGAAGCTCCCTCCACACCGTCCCATCACACACTCCCGGGGTCAGACACAGAGTGAAGCTCCCTCCTCACTGTCCCATCACACACTCCCGGGGTCAGACACAGAGTGAAGCTCCCTCCACACCGTCCCATCACACACTCCCGGGGTCAGACACAGAGTGAATCTCCCTCCACACCGTCCGATCACACACTCCCGGGGTCAGACACAGAGTTGAGCCCCCCCCCCCAACTCTGTCGCCTTGTGCATTGTGAATAAGTTCTGGACTTGGAAGCTGGAGAATCAGAGATAATTCTGAAAGGTTGATAGGTTGATGTGGAGGTGGGGAGGTGGGGGTTCCTTCATTGCGGTCGACAGCTGGGCTCCTGGCTGCTCCCCTCCCTTTTGATCCAGCAGTGCGGGGGAGGAAGGAGGACCCTCTCCTTCCCGGAAGCCACCCGTTCCTCAGGACGTCGAGCTCTCTGCCAGCAGAGAGTCGAGAACGGTCTCGCAGAGGTAGAGGCTGCGGGGCAGATGGAAGCACCCTACAAGAGCACGAAAGGCAGAGTCAGTCCCTCTGTTGGACCGGGGCATTTAATTTGTGGCTAGGACTGCTTAATTGTCATTTTCTTCACTGTTAAAAATTAATTTTCTGCTTGTATTTTATATGGGTAGCGGGGTGGAGATACGTCCCTACCAAAGGAGGTGTGGGGCGCTCCTTCCCTCCGCTAGCCTGCGGGTCACCCTGGGGAAAGGTGTAGCTCCTGCTTAGCCCCCAGATCAGGGTCACGTGAACCATGGGAGCAGGGGGTGGATGGTCCTATGAGCAGCCGGTGCAGATCGCAAGTCCTGGTTAACCACTGATACCAGGCAGACAATCCCTGAAGAGATCGATAATGGCTGCAGTCACCATTAGCCCAGGAGAAGGCAATGTCAAGCCACTTCCGAGGAAATGTTTGCCAAAAACAATTATATTCATGGAAAGGCCATGAACTCCCACGTCATACGACACGGCTCATAATGAACGAACCTCGTGGCCACCACATATATGTTCAACGTGTTTCTTAGTTTTTCATACGATTCTAGAAGCTTCTCTTGATATTGCTTTATTTGAATAAGGCGTCTAAGATTGGATGACTCCTAACTGTGAATTTGAATGGATCTATAACCATATAACAATTACAGCACGGAAACAGGTCATCTCGGCCCTTCTAGTCCGTGTCGAACGCTTACTCTCACCTAGTCCCACCGACCCGCACTCAGCCCATAACCCTCCATTCCTTTCCTGTCCATATACCTATCCAATTTTACTTTAAATGACAATACCGAACCTGCCTCTACCACTTCTACTGGAAGCTCGTTCCACACAGCTACCACTCTCTGAGTAAAGAAGTTCCCCCTCGTGTTACCCCTAAACTTTTGCCCGCTAACTCTCAACTCATGTCCTCTTGTTTGAATCTCCACTACTCTCAATGGAAAAAGCCTATCCACGTCAACTCTACCTATCCCCCCTCATAATTTTAAATACGTCTATCAAGTCCCCCCTCAACCTTCTACACTCCAAAGAATAAAAACCTAACTTGTTCAACCTGTCTCTGTAACTTAGGTGCTGAAACCCAGGTAACATTCTAGTAAATTTCCTCTGTACTCTCTCTATTTAGGATAAAAAGAGCTGACCAGGAGACTGTGCCATCTTCTGTCTCTCCCTCTCTCCACTACTAGACCTCTATCACTGTCTGTTAAGAACTCTCTTCTTTTAACACTTAATAAAATGATCGAGATGCAATGTTCCCTCTATTTTGTTTTACAGCTGTGCAGACCAACCTTTGCTCTTGAGTAGGGAACTTCTACATGGCCAGAAAACTGTGCAGCATTTTATACAGGCAGTCCCCGGGTCACGTACGAGTTCCGTTCCTGAGTCCGTCTTTAAGTTTGATTTGTACGTAAGTCGGAACAAGTACGTCCGGTATTATTTAGAGTCCGTTAGTCAAACGTTTGTCTGAGTATATAGTGTATATTTTACCTTTCTATGCATATAAATCACTTAAGAAACGTATGTATTCCAATAATTAAACCACTGCATTGCTTAGTAATAACTGTAGCTTTCATCGGGGCAGGGCCTTTCACATGCTCCATTATTCTCACTTTATCCGTTATCCTTTAAATTGTTCCGATCATTGACCAACTGTAGCCTAACGCTTTTCCAATGACCGATGGCGTTTCACCTCTTTCCAAACGCTTTATTATTTCTACTTTATTTTCAATCACGATCGCTTCCCGTCAATGGAACAGAAACACTGCGGGTGGCGGGTCCTGACCTCCGCCGGCTCCCGAGGTC
This sequence comes from Hemitrygon akajei, assembly GCF_048418815.1. Lineage (NCBI taxonomy): Eukaryota > Metazoa > Chordata > Chondrichthyes > Myliobatiformes > Dasyatidae > Hemitrygon > Hemitrygon akajei. The sequence goes on from NC_133147.1 coordinate 52,012,671, forward strand.
CGCTGGGTCTTAAGGACCACCGCACTGAGACAGGCTAAATGGGACAAGTGGGGGCTGTGCTGGGTTTGGGTATTTGATCCTCCACAATATTCCGCGTGGGAATTTAAACTGGAGGTGGCAGTGTTTTTTTTAGGAGGTTGAGTTGCGAGCTTGACATCAACCCAGCATGGATGGTATGGGAGTCACTGGATCAACATCAACCCGGCACGGGAGCGGTCTGTCACTGGATCGAACCTCTGTTCCCCAGCTCGGCGCTGATCTCACTGCGCCACCAGCCGAACGGAACGGGGGGGGAGGGGTGAATCTTACTAAGAAAAATTTAAGCCAAATACAAATTTAAACACTCAACACAGTGTCAACGGCATTGACTTAAAATGGTGGACGGCGTTGTGATCCGACTTAAAATGGCGGACGGCGTTCTCCTTCCGCGGTTCGTAGGTACGAGCTGTCCGGAAGTCGGACGTTCGTAACTCGGGGACTACCTGTAATAACATTATGCAAAAGAACATTTCCAGCTGCATGAGGCTACGTGCTGGGGGGGGCATTTCCGCTACTACGCAGCTTAGTGGGAAAGGTGACTGAGAGGCAGTAAGTTTTGTGCCTCTTTCCTGACTTCCCAAAGAACCCTGCATTCGGAACATCAGAGCCCAAGACACCCTGTCGGGCTGGATGTCACTCCCCCACCTCCACAACCCTTCCCGGCTCTGTCAGCGTGCCGGGATCAGACGTACCTTTGAAAGGTCCTCCCTTGAAGGAGTGGGTGACCTCTCCGCGCCGGTTCAGGTAGCCGTACCATTCTCCGTGCTCCTGATCCGGAAACTGCGGGAGAAACGTTGGAAAACTGAGGCTTTAGTCGGACTTGGGAGTACTGTGTAGTGCAAGTACATGAGGTTCCAATTAATCGGGACAACTGTTTAATAAAAATAAAAACTAATCAAGAAAACAGCCGGGATCCCCTTCGTTTATTTAGGACACTATGCCGCTCAATTTGGACAGCAGACTATTACTGAAGAATTTCTGATTTGCACCGGTCACGTGTAATTGTACCCCGTTGGGTTCTGGCGCTTGGGGTGACCAGTTTTTAAAGAGCATTGGTTGTGTGTGTTTATGTCCAGACACCAGTGATTTTTCTCACTGAGTCGGCGAAGAATAAGCAGCGAGACAATTCCCGAACTGTTTTGCTCACCGCGGTTTCAAGCTTTCGGGCTTGGAGATGCTCCGCGGAAACGGTCGGGGGTGAAAACGAAACAATTTCACTACTCCAGCAAGTTAGAATTTGAAGGTATCGACAACCATGTTACAATGAGAATGAAGAAGTGGAGGATGCAACAGTCGATAGTATTGTACGAAGGCAGTCCATTGTCGGATATACCGTAGGGTGTCTGCTCCGATTTTGTTCATTTAAAGTCGATAACTATTAGGAACTAATACACAGTTTTATAGTACTGTAGTTGGATTGGTAGCATTCTAATTTGCTCTGTATTTCATTTAAATACATAATTTGTTACTGTGTCGTTTTTATACCTTAACTATTCCCATTAAACTTCAGCCAATTGTGGCAGCTGCTTAATTGGGCCAAAGTGTACTGGTCCTGAGGTGTCCCAGTTAACCAGAGTTCACCAAGTTGTGTCATGTAATCCACGTTGGAGTTCAGAATAATGGGGGCAGGGGGATTTTTGGAGAAACATTGAGAGGTCTAGACAGAGTGGATGCAGAGAAGGTGTTCCCTATCACAGGGGAGGAAGTGGTTGAGGCAAGAACGTGACACTTGAAGACAATCGGACGGGAATGTTGACAGGAAAACTTCACGGCAGGAGTTCCCAAGCTTTTTTTAATGCCGCAGACCCTTGCCGTTAACCGTCGACCCCTGGTTTAGGGGGACGATGGGTCAAAACGTGGGCAGATGCCGCTGACCTGGATGGGAAGGGGGTGGGACATCAGCGGGCTGTTGGGCCGAAGGGCCTGTTTTCTGAACAGGGCTCCGCGGACAGTCTGTGAGACTCAGGCGAGCAAGGGACAGCAGACCGTGGACTTGATCCGAAAGATGGGTGGACACCCCACCCTACGCGGCCGCGTCCGCACGGGAAAGGGAGACGGGGGGGGGGGGGTCGCTGGGGGCCGCGGAGAGCAGAAACGCCGGGGAGTGAGAGGCTCGGGCGGGCAGTACTCACGTGGCTGAAGCTGTAGTCAAAGACCTGGCGGAAGAAGTCGAGGAGCCGGGGGTCGCGACTCAGCTGGTAGCCCAACAGGAGGGCCACCAGAGCTTCGGTGTGGGGCCACCAGAGTTTCATGTCCCATTCGAGCTGGGGGGGCGGTGGGAAAGGGAATGAGAAGGGGAGGGGAGGAAGGGTGGAAGGATAGGGGAGGGGGAGGAAAGAACTTGTCAGATCTACAGAGCTTCAGGCATCTCCATTAACTGAGCGATCAAACATGGGGAGGGAGGCAAGGGAGAGCTCGAGGGTGGAGAGAGAAAAGGACGGGGGGGTGTATGGGTGGGCAAGAGGGGGACAGAGAGGATGGGGGGGGAAGGGTGAGGAATGGTGTGGGGGTTGAGAGAACTTGTTAAGACCATACTCCACCACCAGCTGAAGAATCACAACCCAGTGTGTAGGTGGGGTGGGGTGCAGGGGAGTGAGACTCCACGGTTGGTGGGGGGGGGAGAGGGTGTCCTCATTTGGGAGGTGGGGCAACTCATGGGGAAGGGAGGGAGCGAGGGGGAGACCACGGACATCTGGTGCACCCTCTCCGGGGGCGGTACGGTGGGTGATGGGGGTGTAGGAACCATTCTACTGCACGGCAACCGTCGAACCCCCTCCCCGTTACCTCCATCCCCCAGAGAGGGCAGAGGAGGGGGCTGTTACCTGGGTGGGGGGGGAGCCCGTCCACGTCGAGGAAGGAGAACAGCCCCCCGTGCTGTTGGTCCCAGCCCGTGCGGAATGGCCCGACCAGGAATCCCTCGAGCGCCGTCGCTGTCAGCTCCTGCGAGCCCGTTGCCTCCGCCCATCGCAGGAGGAACCAGCCGGCCTCCAGCGCGTGGCCTGTCCAGGCAGCAGGGTCAGTACGCTGTCCACACACCCCCACCCACCCATTCTCCTCTCTCCCCATCGCAGGAGGAACCAGCCGGCCTCCAGCGCGTGGCCTGTCCAGGCAGCAGGGTCAGTACGCTGTCCACACACCCCCACCCACCCAGTCTCCTCTCTCCCCATCGCAGGAGAAACCAGCCGGCCTCTAGCGCACGGCCCGTGCTACCGGAGATCGGCCCCACCTTTTCCCCGTCTCTCCGTAACCGCTGCCCACCACGGGAGAAACCAGCCGGCCTCTGGCATGTGGCCTGACCCACTGGCGATCGTTGGAGCATTGCCCACGCACCCTCCCCGTCCCCTCTGCCTGACGTTTCTGTCTGCCTCCAGTGCGTTCTGTCCCACCTCCCCTCCCTTTGTGACCAAACCTCCAACCGTCCCTCCTCCCTACCTCGCCGCATATTCCCTCCCGTCTGTCAACCCCTCGCTGTCTCATCATTCCCATCTTTCCCTTCCCGCCTCCACTGACCGCCCCTCCCCCCCCGCCACTTCTCCCTCACCCCGGGGAATTCCGATCCCAGGAGAAGTAGGACCGGGCTTTGTGGCTCACCCTCCCCGGCCGAGGGAGCCCCACCCCGGGGGGTCCAGCGAGCACCGGGCCCCGGGGGTCACACACAGCCTGTACCTGGGTTCATCAGCCGTCCCTGGCTTCCCGGGAGCTCCTTTCCTTCGGAGGACACCGTCTCCAGCACGGCCGTCCCGTCCCTCTGCATGGAGTGGGGGGGGGAGGGTGAAAAGAGTTGGGGTTTCAAGGGGGGTGGGGGTTGAAATGGGGGTGGGGGTTTGAAAGGGAGTGGAGAGTAGAATCAGCCAGGGTCCCTGCTCCCCATCACTGGGTACACAACTGGTTTGGGAAGAGGAGGTGATGGGGACTGAAGGGGAAGGGAGTGGAGGGGGGGAGGATCGAGGGGCGATGGGCGAGGAGGAGGAGGAGGACGGGGAAGGGACAGGTCAAATTGCCTCCCCATCACTGTCCAGTGACCCCAGGGTTGAAGAAGAAGCCCTGAACTCCGAGTGGAGTCACCGGGATGCCGTCGTGATGGTGTTTTTTAAGCAGGCTTTCTGGTTTTTTACGAGGCTGATTTGCCAGCTCGATGCTCAACCCAGCACGGATGGAAAGCGTGCCGGGGAGCTGGCCGGATTCGAACCCGGGAGCCTTCGCTCCGAAGTCCAGCGCTGATGCCACTGGGCCGCCATCCGGCCTGACCCCAGGGTTGGGAGGGCGGAAATCGGCCCGGGTTCCTCCTCCCCCCCACCCTCGTGCTCTGCCCCTTTACCTTCAGGTGTTGGAGGATTTTCCGCACGCTCCAATCGCCGACCTCCCGGTACCTCTGCTCCCTCTCCGACACGCCCTCCTCGAGCTGCTGGACGAGGCACAGCAGCATCATGGGCACCGCCAGTGAGCTGGTGTCAGGGGCCCCGGGCAGGTGGGGTCGTCCCAGCCCAGCCGGGTCCACCCGAACCCAGTGACACACCTGGTCCATCATCGACAGCGCCTCCCTCTGCAGACGGCAGAGCGAGAGAGTGACACACTGACACATGGGCGTGCGCACACACTCACTCACACACACACACACACACAGGGGCTCTCTCTCTCTCTCTCTCACACACACACACACACACACAGGGGCTCTCTCTCACACACACACAGGGATTCTCTCTCTCACACACACACACAGGGATTCTCTCTCTCACACACACACACAGGGGCTCTCTCTCTCACACACACACAGGGGCTCTCTCTCTCTCACACACACAGGGATTCTCTCTCTCACACACACACACAGGGGCTCTCTCTCACACACACACAGGGGCTCTCTCTCACACACACACACACAGGGGCTCTCTCTCTCTCACACACACACAGGGGCTCTCTCTCACACACACACAGGGGCTCTCTCTCACACACACACAGGGGCTCTCTCTCTCACACACACACACAGGGGCTCTCTCTCACACACACACAGGGGCTCTCTCTCTCACACACACACAAACACACACAGGGGCTCTCTCTCTCACACACACAGGGGCTCTCTCTCTCACACACACACAGGGATTCTCTCTCTCACACACACAGGGGCTCTCTCTCTCTCACACACACAGGGGCTCTCTCTCTCACACACACACAGGGGCTCTCTCTCTCTCACACACACACAGGGGCTCTCTCTCACACACACACAGGGGCTCTCTCTCACACACACACAGGGGCTCTCTCTCTCACACACACACACACAGGGGCTCTCTCTCTCACACACACAGGGATTCTCTCTCTCTCACACACACAGGGATTCTCTCTCTCTCACACACACAGGGGCTCTCTCTCTCACACACACACACACAGGGGCTCTCTCTCTCACACACACAGGGATTCTCTCTCTCTCACACACACAGGGATTCTCTCTCTCTCACACACACAGGGATTCTCTCTCTCACACACACACACACACAGGGATTCTCTCTCTCACACACACACAGGGATTCTCTCTCTCTCACACACACAGGGATTCTCTCTCTCACACACACAGGGATTCTCTCTCTCACACACAGGGATTCTCTCTCTCTCACACACACACAGGGATTCTCTCTCTCACACACACACACAGGGATTCTCTCTCTCACACACACAGGGATTCTCTCTCACACACACACACAGGGATTCTCTCTTAACACACACACACACACACAGGGATTCTCTCTTAACACACACACACACACAGGGATTCTCTCTCTCTCTCTCTCACACACACACACACAGGGATTCTCTCTCTCTCACACACACACAGGGGCTCTCTCTCTCTCTCACAAACACACACAGGGATTCTCTCTCTCTCACACACACAGGGATTCTCTCTCTCTCTCACACACACACAGGGGCTCTCTCTCACACACACACAGGGATTCTCTCTCTCTCACACACACAGGGATTCTCTCTCTCTCACACACACACAGGGATTCTCTCTCTCTCTCTCTCTCTCTCTCTCTCACACACACACACACACACACACACACACACACACACACACACACAGGGATTCTCTCTCACACACACACACAGGTATTCTCTCTCTCACATACACACAGGGATTCTCTCTCTCTCACACACACACAGGGATTCTCTCTCTCTCACACACACAGGGATTCTCTCTCTCACACACACACAGGGGCTCTCTCTCACACACACACAGGGGCTCTCTCTCTCACACACACAGGGGCTCTCTCTCTCACACACACACAGGGATTCTCTCTCTCTCACACAGGGATTCTCTCTTAACACACACACACACACAGGGATTCTCTCTCTCTCTCTCTCACACACACACACACAGGGATTCTCTCTCTCTCACACACACACAGGGGCTCTCTCTCTCTCTCACAAACACACACAGGGATTCTCTCTCTCTCACACACACAGGGATTCTCTCTCTCTCACACACACAGGGATTCTCTCTCTCTCTCTCTCACACACACACAGGGGCTCTCTCTCACACACACACAGGGGCTCTCTCTCTCACACACACACACACACAGGGGCTCTCTCTCTCTCACACACACACAGGGGCTCTCTCTCACACACACAGGGGCTCTCTCTCTCACACACACAGGGGCTCTCTCTCTCACACACACACAGGGGCTCTCTCTCTCTCACACACACACAGGGGCTCTCTCTCACACACACAGGGGCTCTCTCTCTCACACACACAGGGGCTCTCTCTCTCACACACACACAGGGGCTCTCTCTCTCTCACACACACACAGGGGCTCTCTCTCACACACACACAGGGGCTCTCTCTCTCACACACACAGGGATTCTCTCTCTCTCACACACACAGGGATTCTCTCTCTCACACACACACAGGGATTCTCTCTCTCTCACACACACAGGGATTCTCTCTCTCACACACACACAGGGGCTCTCTCTCACACACACACAGGGGCTCTCTCTCTCACACACACAGGGGCTCTCTCTCTCACACACACACAGGGGCTCTCTCTCTCTCACACACACACAGGGGCTCTCTCTCACACACACACAGGGGCTCTCTCTCTCACACACACACACACACAGGGGCTCTCTCTCACACACACACAGGGCTCTCTCTCTCTCACACACACACAGGGGCTCTCTCTCACACACACACAGGGGCTCTCTCTCACACACACACAGGGGCTCTCTCTCTCACACACACAGGGGCTCTCTCTCTCACACACACACAGGGGCTCTCTCTCTCTCACACACACACAGGGGCTCTCTCTCACACACACACAGGGGCTCTCTCTCTCACACACACACACAGGGGCTCTCTCTCTCACACACACAGGGATTCTCTCTCTCTCACACACACAGGGATTCTCTCTCTCTCACACACACAGGGGCTCTCTCTCTCACACACACACACACAGGGGCTCTCTCTCTCACACACACAGGGATTCTCTCTCTCTCACACACACAGGGATTCTCTCTCTCTCACACACACAGGGATTCTCTCTCTCACACACACACACACACAGGGATTCTCTCTCTCACACACACACAGGGATTCTCTCTCTCTCACACACACAGGGATTCTCTCTCTCTCACACACACAGGGGCTCTCTCTCTCACACACACACACACAGGGGCTCTCTCTCTCACACACACAGGGATTCTCTCTCTCTCACACACACAGGGATTCTCTCTCTCTCACACACACAGGGATTCTCTCTCTCACACACACACACACACAGGGATTCTCTCTCTCACACACACACAGGGATTCTCTCTCTCTCACACACACAGGGATTCTCTCTCTCACACACACAGGGATTCTCTCTCTCACACACAGGGATTCTCTCTCTCTCACACACACAGGGATTCTCTCTCTCTCACACACACAGGGATTCTCTCTCTCACACACACACACACACAGGGATTCTCTCTCTCACACACACACAGGGATTCTCTCTCTCTCACACACACAGGGATTCTCTCTCTCTCACACACACAGGGGCTCTCTCTCTCACACACACACACACAGGGGCTCTCTCTCTCACACACACAGGGATTCTCTCTCTCTCACACACACAGGGATTCTCTCTCTCTCACACACACAGGGATTCTCTCTCTCACACACACACACACACAGGGATTCTCTCTCTCACACACACACAGGGATTCTCTCTCTCTCACACACACAGGGATTCTCTCTCTCACACACACAGGGATTCTCTCTCTCACACACAGGGATTCTCTCTCTCTCACACACAGGGATTCTCTCTCTCTCACACACACACAGGGATTCTCTCTCTCACACACACACACAGGGATTCTCTCTCTCACACACACAGGGATTCTCTCTTAACACACACACACACACACAGGGATTCTCTCTTAACACACACACACACACAGGGATTCTCTCTCTCTCTCTCTCACACACACACACACAGGGATTCTCTCTCTCTCACACACACACAGGGGCTCTCTCTCTCTCTCACAAACACACACAGGGATTCTCTCTCTCACACACACACAGGGGCTCTCACACACACAGGGATTCTCTCTCTCTCACACACACAGGGATTCTCTCTCTCTCTCACACACACACAGGGGCTCTCTCTCTCACACACACACACAGGGATTCTCTCTCTCTCACACACACAGGGATTCTCTCTCTCTCACACACACACAGGGATTCTCTCTCTCTCTCTCTCTCTCTCACACACACACACACACACACACACACACACACACACACACACAGGGATTCTCTCTCTCACACACACACAGGGATTCTCTCTCTCACACACACACACAGGGGCTCTCTCTCACACACACACAGGGATTCTCTCTCTCACACACACACACAGGGGCTCTCTCTCTCACACACACACAGGGGCTCTCTCTCTCTCACACACACAGGGATTCTCTCTCTCACACACACACACAGGGGCTCTCTCTCACACACACACAGGGGCTCTCTCTCACACACACACACACAGGGGCTCTCTCTCTCTCACACACACACAGGGGCTCTCTCTCACACACACACAGGGGCTCTCTCTCACACACACACACACAGGGGCTCTCTCTCACACACACACAGGGGCTCTCTCTCACACACACACAGGGGCTCTCTCTCTCTCACACACACAGGGGCTCTCTCTCACACACACACACACACAGGGGCTCTCTCTCACACACACACAGGGGCTCTCTCTCTCACACACACACAACACACACAGGGGCTCTCTCTCTCACACACACAGGGGCTCTCTCTCTCTCACACACACAGGGGCTCTCTCTCTCACACACACAGGGGCTCTCTCTCTCACACACACAGGGGCTCTCTCTCTCTCACACACACAGGGGCTCTCTCTCTCTCACACACACACACAGGGGCTCTCTCTCACACACACACAGGGGCTCTCTCTCTCACACACACACAACACACACAGGGGCTCTCTCTCTCACACACACAGGGGCTCTCTCTCTCACACACACACAGGGATTCTCTCTCTCACACACACAGGGGCTCTCTCTCTCTCACACACACAGGGGCTCTCTCTCTCACACACACACAGGGGCTCTCTCTCTCTCACACACACACAGGGGCTCTCTCTCACACACACACAGGGGCTCTCTCTCACACACACACAGGGGCTCTCTCTCTCACACACACACACACAGGGGCTCTCTCTCTCACACACACAGGGATTCTCTCTCTCTCACACACACAGGGATTCTCTCTCTCTCACACACACAGGGGCTCTCTCTCTCACACACACACACACAGGGGCTCTCTCTCTCACACACACAGGGATTCTCTCTCTCTCACACACACAGGGATTCTCTCTCTCTCACACACACAGGGATTCTCTCTCTCACACACACACACACACAGGGATTCTCTCTCTCACACACACACAGGGATTCTCTCTCTCTCACACACACAGGGATTCTCTCTCTCACACACACAGGGATTCTCTCTCTCACACACAGGGATTCTCTCTCTCTCACACACACACAGGGATTCTCTCTCTCACACACACACACAGGGATTCTCTCTCTCACACACACAGGGATTCTCTCTCACACACACACACAGGGATTCTCTCTTAACACACACACACACACACAGGGATTCTCTCTTAACACACACACACACACAGGGATTCTCTCTCTCTCTCTCTCACACACACACACACAGGGATTCTCTCTCTCTCACACACACACAGGGGCTCTCTCTCTCTCTCACAAACACACACAGGGATTCTCTCTCTCTCACACACACAGGGATTCTCTCTCTCTCTCACACACACACAGGGGCTCTCTCTCTCACACACACACACAGGGATTCTCTCTCTCTCACACACACAGGGATTCTCTCTCTCTCACACACACACAGGGATTCTCTCTCTCTCTCTCTCTCTCTCTCTCACACACACACACACACACACACACACACACAGGGATTCTCTCTCACACACACACACAGGTATTCTCTCTCTCACATACACACAGGGATTCTCTCTCTCTCACACACACACAGGGATTCTCTCTCTCTCACACACACAGGGATTCTCTCTCTCACACACACACAGGGGCTCTCTCTCTCACACACACAGGGGCTCTCTCTCTCACACACACACAGGGATTCTCTCTCTCTCACACAGGGATTCTCTCTTAACACACACACACACACAGGGATTCTCTCTCTCTCTCTCTCACACACACACACACAGGGATTCTCTCTCTCTCACACACACACAGGGGCTCTCTCTCTCTCTCACAAACACACACAGGGATTCTCTCTCTCTCACACACACAGGGATTCTCTCTCTCTCACACACACAGGGGCTCTCTCTCTCACACACACAGGGGCTCTCTCTCTCACACACACACAGGGATTCTCTCTCTCTCTCTCTCACACACACACAGGGGCTCTCTCTCACACACACACAGGGGCTCTCTCTCTCACACACACACACACACAGGGGCTCTCTCTCACACACACACAGGGCTCTCTCTCTCTCACACACACACAGGGGCTCTCTCTCACACACACACAGGGGCTCTCTCTCACACACACAGGGGCTCTCTCTCTCACACACACACAGGGGCTCTCTCTCTCTCACACACACACAGGGGCTCTCTCTCTCTCACACACACACAGGGGCTCTCTCTCACACACACACAGGGGCTCTCTCTCTCACACACACACAGGGATTCTCTCTCTCTCACACACACAGGGATTCTCTCTCTCACACACACACAGGGATTCTCTCTCTCTCACACACACAGGGATTCTCTCTCTCACACACACACAGGGGCTCTCTCTCACACACACACAGGGGCTCTCTCTCTCACACACACAGGGGCTCTCTCTCTCACACACACACAGGGGCTCTCTCTCTCTCACACACACACACACAGGGGCTCTCTCTCACACACACACAGGGCTCTCTCTCTCACACACACACAGGGGCTCTCTCTCACACACACACAGGGGCTCTCTCTCTCACACACACACACACACGGGGCTCTCTCTCACACACACACAGGGCTCTCTCTCTCTCACACACACACAGGGGCTCTCTCTCACACACACACAGGGGCTCTCTCTCTCACACACACAGGGGCTCTCTCTCTCACACACACACAGGGCTCTCTCTCTCTCACACACACACAGGGGCTCTCTCTCTCACACACACACAGGGGCTCTCTCTCTCACACACACACACAGGGGCTCTCTCTCTCACACACACACACACGGGGTCTCTCTCTCTCACACACACAGGGATTCTCTCTCTCTCACACACACAGGGGCTCTCTCTCTCACACACACACAGGGGCTCTCTCTCTCACACACACACACACAGGGGCTCTCTCTCTCACACACACAGGGATTCTCTCTCTCTCACACACACAGGGATTCTCTCTCTCTCACACACACAGGGATTCTCTCTCTCACACACACACACACACAGGGATTCTCTCTCACACACACACACAGGGATTCTCTCTCTCACACACACAGGGATTCTCTCTCACACACACACACAGGGATTCTCTCTTACACACACACACACACACAGGGATCTCTCTTACACACACACACACACAGGGATTCTCTCTCTCTCACACACACCACACAGGGATTCTCTCTCTCTCACACACACACAGGGCTCTCTCTCTCTCTAGCACACACCACAGGGATTCTCTCTCTCTCACACACACAGGGGATTCTCTCTCTCTCACACACACACAGGGGCTCTCTCTCTCACACAGCTACACACAGGGATTCCTCTCTCTCTCACACACACAGGGATTCTCTCTCTCTCACACACACACAGGGATTCTCTCTCTCTCTCTCTCACACACACAACACACGACACACACACACACACACACAGGGATCTCTCTCTCACACACACACACAGGTATTCTCTCTCTCTCTCTCACACACACAGGGATTCTCTCTCTCTCACACACACAGGGGCTCTCGGATTCTCTCTCTCACACACACACAGGGGCTCTCTCTCTCACACACACAGGGGCTCTCTCTCTCACACACACACAGGGATTCTCTCTCTCTCACACAGGGATTCTCTCTTAACACACACACACACACAGGGATTCTCTCTCTCTCTCTCTCACACACACACACACAGGGATTCTCTCTCTCTCACACACACACAGGGGCTCTCTCTCTCTCTCACAAACACACACAGGGATTCTCTCTCTCTCACACACACAGGGATTCTCTCTCTCTCACACACACAGGGGTCTCTCTCTCACACACACAGGGGCTCTCTCTCTCACACACACACAGGGATTCTCTCTCTCTCTCTCTCACACACACACAGGGGCTCTCTCTCACACACACACAGGGGCTCTCTCTCTCACACACACACACACACAGGGGCTCTCTCTCACACACACACAGGGCTCTCTCTCTCTCACACACACACAGGGGCTCTCTCTCACACACACACAGGGGTCTCTCTCTCACACACACAGGGGCTCTCTCTCTCACACACACACAGGGGCTCTCTCTCTCTCACACACACACAGGGGCTCTCTCTCTCTCACACACACACAGGGGCTCTCTCTCACACACACACAGGGGCTCTCTCTCTCACACACACAGGGATTCTCTCTCTCTCACACACACAGGGATTCTCTCTCTCACACACACACAGGGATTCTCTCTCTCTCACACACACAGGGATTCTCTCTCTCACACACACACAGGGGCTCTCTCTCACACACACACAGGGGCTCTCTCTCTCACACACACAGGGGCTCTCTCTCTCACACACACACAGGGGCTCTCTCTCTCTCACACACACACACACAGGGGCTCTCTCTCACACACACACAGGGCTCTCTCTCTCACACACACACAGGGGCTCTCTCTCACACACACACAGGGGCTCTCTCTCTCACACACACACACACACAGGGGCTCTCTCTCACACACACACAGGGCTCTCTCTCTCTCACACACACACAGGGGCTCTCTCTCACACACACACAGGGGCTCTCTCTCTCACACACACACAGGGGCTCTCTCTCTCACACACACACAGGGGCTCTCTCTCTCTCACACACACACAGGGGCTCTCTCTCACACACACACAGGGGCTCTCTCTCTCACACACACACACACAGGGGCTCTCTCTCTCACACACACAGGGATTCTCTCTCTCTCACACACACAGGGATTCTCTCTCTCTCACACACACAGGGGCTCTCTCTCTCACACACACACACACAGGGGCTCTCTCTCTCACACACACAGGGATTCTCTCTCTCTCACACACACAGGGATTCTCTCTCTCTCACACACACAGGGATTCTCTCTCTCACACACACACACACACAGGGATTCTCTCTCTCACACACACACAGGGATTCTCTCTCTCTCACACACACAGGGATTCTCTCTCTCACACACACAGGGATTCTCTCTCTCACACACAGGGATTCTCTCTCTCTCACACACAGGGATTCTCTCTCTCTCACACACACACAGGGATTCTCTCTCTCACACACACACACAGGGATTCTCTCTCTCACACACACAGGGATTCTCTCTCTCACACACACACAGGGATTCTCTCTTAACACACACACACACACACAGGGATTCTCTCTTAACACACACACACACACAGGGATTCTCTCTCTCTCTCTCTCACACACACACACACAGGGATTCTCTCTCTCTCACACACACACAGGGGCTCTCTCTCTCTCTCACAAACACACACAGGGATTCTCTCTCTCACACACACACAGGGGCTCTCACACACACAGGGATTCTCTCTCTCTCACACACACAGGGATTCTCTCTCTCTCTCACACACACACAGGGGCTCTCTCTCTCACACACACACACAGGGATTCTCTCTCTCTCACACACACAGGGATTCTCTCTCTCTCACACACACAGGGATTCTCTCTCTCTCACACACACACAGTGGCTCTCTCTCTCTCTCTCACAAACACACACAGGGATTCTCTCTCACACACACACACAGGGATTCTCTTTCTCTCCCACACAGGGATTCTCTCACTCTCACACACACACAGGGATTCTCTCTCTCACACACACACACACACACACAGGGATTCTCTCTCTCTCACACACACACACAGGGATTCTCTCTCTCTCACACACACACACAGGGATTCTCTCTCTCACACACACACACACAGGGATTCTCTCTCTCTCTCACACACACACACACAGGGATTCTCTCTCTCACACACACACACACAGGGATTCTCTCTCTCTCTCTCACACACACACACAGGGATTCTCTCTCTCACACACACACACACACACACACACACACACACACAGGGATTCTCTCTCTCACACACACACACACACACACAGGGATTCTCTCTCACACACACACACAGGGGCTCTCTCTCACACTCACAGGGATTCTCTCTCTCACACACACAGAGATTCTCTCTCTCACACACACACAGGGATTCTCTCTCTCACACACACAGGGATTCTCTCTCTCACACACACAGGGATTCTCTCTCTCACACACACAGGGGCTCTCTCTCTCTCTCTCTCTCACAAACACACAGGGATTCTCTCTCTCTCACACACACACAGGGATTCTCTCTCTCACACACACAGAGATTCTCTCTCTCACACACACAGGGATTCTCTCTCTCTCACACTCACAGGGATTCTCTCTCTCACACACACAGAGATTCTCTCTCTCTCACACACAGGGATTCTCTCTCTCTCTCTCACACACACACACACACACACAGGGATTCTCTCTCTCTCTCTCTCACACACACACACACACACACACACACACACACACAGGGATTCTCTCTCTCACACACACACACACAGGGATTCTCTCTCACACACACACACAGGGATTCTCTCACACACACACAGGGATTCTCTCACACACACACAGGGATTCTCTCTCACACACACACACACACACACAGGGATTCTCTCTCTCACACACACACACACACAGGGATTCTCACACACACACAAACACACACAGGGGCTCTCTCTCACACACACAGGGATTCTCTCTCTCACACACACAGGGATTCTCTCTCTCTCACACACACACACACACACACACACACACACAGGAATTCTCTCTCTCACACACACACAGGGATTCTCTCTCTCTCACACACACACAGGGATTCTCTCTCACACACACACAGGAATTCTCTCTCTCTCACACACAGGGATTCTCTCTCTCTCACACACACACACACACACACAGGGATTCTCTCTCTCTCTCTCTCACACACACACAGGGATTCTCTCACACACACACACAGGGATTTTCTCACACACACACAGGGATTCTCTCTTAACACACACACACACAGGGATTCTCTCTCTCTCTCTCACACACACACACACACACACACACACACACAGGGATTCTCTCTCACACACACACACAGGGATTCTCTCTCTCACACACACACAAACACACACAGGGGCTCTCTCTCACACTCACAGGGATTCTCTCTCTCACACACACACAGGGATTCTCTCTCTCTCACACACACAGGGATTCTCTCTCTCTCACACACACAGGGGCTCTCTCTCTCTCTCTCTCACAAACACACAGGGATTCTCTCTCTCACACACACACAGGGATTCTCTCTCTCACACACAGAGAGATTCTCTCTCTCTCACACACACACAGGGATTCTCTCTCTCTCACACACACACACACACACACACACAGGGATTCTCTCTCTCACACACACAGAGGGATTCTCTCTCTCTCACACACACAGGGATTCTCTCTCTCACACACACAGGGATTCTCTCTCTCTCACACACACAGGAATTCTCTTTCTCTCACACACACAGGGATTCTCTCTCTCTCACACACACAGGGATTCTCTCTCTCTCACACACACACACACAGGGATTCTCTCTCACACACACACAGGGATTCTCTCTCTCACACACACAGAGATTCTCTCTCTCACACACACACACAGGGATTCTCTCTCTCTCTCTCACACACACACACACACACACACACACAGGGATTCTCTCTCTCACACACACAGAGGGATTCTCTCTCTCTCACACACACAGGGATTCTCTCTCTCTCACACACACAGGGATTCTCTCTCTCTCACACACACACACACAGGGATTCTCTCTCTCACACACACACAGGGATTCTCTCTCTCACACACACACAGAGATTCTCTCTCTCTCACACACACACACAGGGATTCTCTCTCTCTCTCACACACACACACACACACACACAGGGATTCTCTCTCTCACACACACACAGGGATTCTCTCTCTCTCACACACACAGGGATTCTCTCTCTCTCACACACACACACACACACACAGGGATTCTCTCTCTCTCTCACACACACACACACACACACACACACACACACAGGGATTCTCTCTCTCACACACACACACACACACACAGGGATTCTCTCACACACACACACAGGGATTCTCTCACACACACACAGGGATTCTCTCACACACACACACAGGGATTCTCTCACACACACACAGGGATTCTCTCACACACACACAGGGATTCTCTCTCTCACACACACACACAGGGATTCTCTCACACACACACACACACACACACACAGGGATTCTCTCTCACACACACACACACACACACACAGGGATTCTCACACACACAAACACACACAGGGGCTCTCTCTCACACACACAGGGATTCTCTCTCTCTCACACACACAGGGGCTCTCTCTCTCTCACACACAGGGATTCTCTTTCTCTCACACACAGGGATTCTCTTTCTCTCACACACATAGGGATTCTCTCTCACACACACACACACACACAGGGATTCTCTCTCTCACACAAACATGCCCAGGCAGTCTCTCAATTACAGAGAGGGACAGACAGGGAGAATGAGGAGGAGAGACGCACAGATACACACACAGACGACTACGCACAGAGGGTCTCCAAAAGACCATAACAGAACAGAATTAGGCCATTTGGCCCATCCAGTCTGCTGACATTTCATCATGGCTGATATACCCCCCCCCCCCCCGTATTCCTTCATGCCCTGACTAATCCAGATTCCATCAATCTCTGCCTTAAATACACAAAAAAACTTGCCCCCCACAGCTGCCTGTGGCAACAAATTCCACAGATTCAGCACTCTCTGACTGAAGAAATTTCTCCTCATCTCCATTCTAAAAGGACACCCTTCTATTCTGAGGTTGTGTCTGCTGGTCTTAGACTCTCCCTCCATGGGAAACATCCTCTCCACATCCACTCTATCAGGTCTTTCACCATTCGACAGGCTTCAGTGAGGTCACCCTCATGCTTCTGAGGCCTAGTGAATACAGGCCCAGAGCCTGCAGACGCTTTTCGCACGACAAGCCCTTTAACCCTGGGATCATTTTCGTGAACCTCCTTTGAACCCTCTCCAGTTTCAGCACATCCTTTCTAAGATACGGGGCCCAAATCCGTTCATAATTCTCCAAGTGAGGCCGTATAAAGTCTCAACATTACATCCTTATTTTCATTTTCTAGTCCTATCGAAATGAATGCTAACATCAGATTTGCCTTCCTCACCACAGACACAACCTGAGAATTAACCTTTAGGGAATCCTGCACAAGGACTCCCAAGTCCCTTTGGATTTGTATGTTTGTATGTTCTTTCCACTTGGAAACCAGACAACCATTTCATTTCTTCCACTAAGGTGCGCAACCATACACTTCCCAACACTGTATTCTATCAGCCACTTCTTTGCCCATTCTACTTCCTGCGGCCTCTCTACTTCCTCAACACTACCTGCCCCTCCACCTATCTGCCCTCATCCCGTCTGCAAACTTTGCAACAAAGCCATCAATTCCATCGTGCGTACCTGGTATCGGTCCTGCCCGGTGGCCCTCCACAGCTCGTCCATAGCCAGCACGTAGAAGCACTCACTGAAGATGGTTCGCTGGACCTTGACCGCTCGTCCGTCCCGGCTGACGCAGAATGCCCGCTTCCGGCCCTCGCCAAAGGCCGCCGAGTGGCGTATCAGGAACTCCCCGCCTGAGGGAGGGAACCGACAGCCCCACACACCCGACATGTCAGTTGGCGAACGGTGGGAGGGGCGGCGAGGAGAGGAGGGAGCGCCGTGCCGCAGGAGGGGCGGTGAGGGGGGAGCATAGAGCTTGCAGAGGGGCAACAAGGGCGGCCCACCGTACCTCGGGGTAAACTCTACCATTGGGAAACTGGGCAGAGAAGTAGCAGATGGATTAGTGTTGGGAAGTGGTCGGTCATGCATTTTGATAAAAGGAATAACGGTGTGAACTATTTTCTGAAACATGGAGCAAAATTAGAAATCTGAGGCGCAAATGGACTTGGGCGTCCTCGTGCAGGATTGCCTAAAGGCTAATTTTTCAGGTTGAGCCTGTGGCGAGGAAGGCGAATGCAACGTTAGCATTCATGTCGAGAGGATTACAATATAAAAACAAGGATGTGGTGCTGAGGATTTCTCAGGCACTGGTGAGGCCTCACTTGGAGGATTATGAGCAGTTTTGGACCCCTCATCTAAGAAAGGACGTGCTGACGTTGGAGAGGGTTCGGAGGAGGACCACGAGCTTTATCCCGGGAACGAAAGGCTTAACGTTTGAGGCGTGCTTGACGGCTCTGGGGCTGAACTTGCTGGAGTTTAGAAGAATGAGGGGGAGGGCATGTCATTGAAACCTTTCGAATTCTGAAAGGCCTGGACAGAGTGGATCTGAACAGGATGTTCCCGATAGTGGGGAGAGTCAAGGACCGGAGGACGGAACCACAAAACAGAAGGACGTCCCTTTCGAACGGAGATGAAGAGGAATTACTTCAGCCAAAGGGTGGTGAATCTGTGAAATTCATTGTCACAGACAGCTTATGGAGGCCAAGTCATGGGGTATATTTAAAGTATAGATTGACAGCCTCTTGATTAGTCGGGGTGTAAACGGGCACAGGGAGAAGGCAGGAGAATGGGGTCGGGAGGGATAGTAAATCAGCCATGTTGGAATGGCAGAGCAAACTCGATGGGCTGAATGGCCTCACTCTGGTCCCACGTCTTACGGTCTTACCAGCTGCCGCTGCATCCAGCAATTCCTGTCGGTGAAAGCGCGGAACTTTCCGGTAGAGCCGGCAGTAAGTCCAGACCTGTGGAGGGAGGGCGACGGGGACACGTTTTACACATCACAAGACTCCCGCTGGAATACATCTTTGTAACGTGGGAGTGCCCGGGGGAAATCCACACGGTCACGGGGAGAGCGTACAGACTCCGTACAGACAGCGGCCGGAATCGCAGCCCGATCCAGTAGGCCCATAAATGTACAACATGGAACTGGCCCTGGTAACACTCTAAAGTCAAGCTGACCCTTCCTTCCCACGTAGCCCTGCAGTTTCCTATCTAAAAGTCTCTTAAATGCCCCTAAAGTACCTCCCTCCACCACCACCCCTGGCAGGACGTTCCACACACCCACCACTCTCAGTGTAAAAAAAACTTACCTCCAACATTTCCCCCTATACTTTCCTCCAGTCAGCTTAAACTTATACCTCTCGTGCTAAACTTTTCTCAAACTTATCACATACTTTGGAACATACACTCAATGGCCGCGTTACTCGGTACCTCCTACATGTGATACGGTGGCCACTGAGTTAACGTCTGTGGCTTTCTGCTGCTGTAGCCCGCCCATTTCAAGTTTCAACATGTTGCGAGTTCGCAGAAGTTCTTCACTGTTGTAACGTGTGGTTGTTTGAGTTACTGTCGCCTTCCTGTCAGCTTGAACCAGTCTGGCCATTCTCCTCCAACCTCTCTCACCAACAGGGCATTTTCACCCACAGAACTCCGCTCATTGGAGATTTTTTTTTTTGTTTCTCGCACCATTCTCCGCAAACTCTAGAGACGGTTGTGGGTGAAAATCCCAGGAGATCAGCAGTTTCTGAGAGACTCAAAGTTCAAAGTGCATTTGTTATCACAGTATGTACACGCAACCTTGAGATTCGTCGCCCAATAGGCAGCCGGGAAACACGGAAGCCCAATAGAGCCCGTTATAATAAAACCTGAGAAAAAAAACAAATCACGCAAACAATAAACGCGAGCGAATAGCGTTCACGGACCCTCAGCTCGCCGGGTCCCTCGCCTAAACCGAGCTAAACCGGCCCGTCCCTCGCCTCAGACCCCGACAATCCGGCCCGGCAGCTAACTCGCCGTCCAAACGTCGCCCGTACGCTCTGGGGCTTGGATGCCGCCGCTTTGACTCGGCCCGTCCTCGACCTTCCCAATTCGGCACGGCGCTTCCATCCTCTCCGTCGCCCCGCCTGGCACCAACGTTCACCGAGATCACGTTTCCTGATGTTCGGTCTGAACGACAACCGGACCTCTTGGCCACGTCTGCGCCCTCTTATGCATTGAGTTGCTGCCCCGTGATTGGCTGATTTGATATTTGCATTAACACGTATCCAGTAAAGTCACCGCTGAGTGCAGGGTGAAACTCTCACAGCATACCTCCTCGCCACCCACCCACCCACCCACCCGCCAGCTTGTCCTCCTCCCTCTCCATTCTGCAACACACCCCCTTCTTCCCCCTCCCTTCCCAGTCCTGATGACGGGTCTCGGCCCGAAACGCCGACTGTCCATTCCCCTCTGTCGGCGCTGCCCGACCAGCCGAGTTTCTCCAGCGTTTCGTACGCGCGTTACTCTGGACGCGGGACCTCTGGAGTTTAGGAAGGACGTGCTTGCGATCGAGGGACTGCGGAGGAGGTTCACCAGGAGAAGTGGCACGCCTTTCCCATGAGCGAAAGTCGCCGAGACCCTTTGTCGAGGGCGCTGGTCCTAAACGTCGGCTGTTTATTCGCTTCCATCGGTGCCCCCTGACCTGCTGAGTCCCTCCAGACAGTTGTGTGAGTCGTTCTGGATCTCCGGCATCGTGAGAACGGAAAGATGGCTTCTCGAGCAGGCAGATACAGACCACCCGCACAACATAAACCGTGCACAAATCATCGAAGACACCGAAGAAGGGCGTGTAAAATCAAACATCCATGCAGAACAAAGAGCTAGGCCCTTCAGCCCATCGAGTCTGCTCTGCCATTCCATCACGGCAGATCTATTATCCCTCTCAACCTTCTCCCCATAATCCTTAAACCAATCAAAAGCACGTCACTCTCTGCCTTCACATCCCAGTGAACTCCAGGGATGAACCACTCTTCGTCTGAAGAAATTCCTCCTCGTCTCTGTTCCTTCTATTTTGAGGCTGTGCCCTCTGGTCCCAGACTCCCTCCCTATAGGAAACATCCTCTCCATGTCCACTCTATCTGGGCCTGTCAGCATTCGATCGGTTTCAGTGGGATCTCTTCCCCCCTACCCCCACCCATTCTTCTGAACTCCAGGGAGCCATCAAACACTCCACACACGTTAACCCTTTCGTTCTTGGGATCACCCCCATAAACCTCGGAATGCCCTTCAATGCCAGCACATCCGTACTTAGATAAGGGACCCAAAATCTCCCACGAGACTCTAATTGCGGTCAGATCAATCCTTGTAAAGCCTCAGCAATGTCTGAAAAGGTAGCGAATTCAGCTCACGGGTAAGGCCCCCGAACCGTGGAGCACATCGACACGAAACGCTGTGGGCGGAAAGCAGCGTCCATCCTCAGGAATCCCAGCACCAAGGCCCAGCTCGCTTCCCGCTGCTGCCGTCACGGAGAAGGTCCAGGAGCCTCAGACCCACAGCACCAGGTTCAAGATCAGTTACCACCCTCAACCATCAGCCCCTCGAACCAAAGGGGGTAACTACACTCACTTGTCCATCCACGGAGATGTTCCCGTAACCAATGAACTCACTTTAAGGACTCTTTATTTTGTTATCTCATATTCTCATTATTTATTACCATTTATTTCTATTTCCATCTGCACCGTTTGTTGTCTTCTGCGCTCTGGCTGATCTTTCACTGATCCTGTTACAGTTACCATTCTGTAGATTTGCTGAGTCTGCCCGCAGGTAAATGACCCTCAGCGTAGTCTGTGGTGATGTACAGGTACTGTCATAAAATTTACGTTGAACTTTGAGCATTATGTCCTTGCTATGAAATTCTACTCCTCTGAAAATGAACGCTAACGTGGCATTTGCCTTCCTTATCACCGACTCAACCTGCAAGTTAGGAGATTCTGCACGAGGACTCCCAAGCCCCTTGCAGCTCGGGTTTCTGAATTTGCTCCACTTGGAAAGCAGCCCGCGTCTGAATTCCTTCTACCACAGTGCATGACCATACACTTCCCTGCCCATTCTCCTAACCTGTCCTTCCACAGCCTCTGTTTCTGGAGCACCACCTGCCCCTCCAACTATTGCACAATTTAATACCTTCCTTTTGAGACGTTCTGCATATGTCGAGCCTGTGAACTCCTCTTTAACCCTGTGCGGTGCTGGACGTGGCCACACAAAAACAACAAACTCAGCTCTGAAAACGAGAAGCGACCGGGGAGATCCCAAAAGGCCGCCAAGGTTACTGTCAGACTGGAGACGGCGCGGACAAGGTGGAGGGGGTGGGTACCCGGTGACTGGTCCAGGGTTTAATGTCGGCTGTTCGCTCACCTGTCTTCCCTGCAGCCAGATATACTTTAACTCATCGTAGACAGAACCATCGCGACTCAGACACGTGAAAAAGCCCCTGCGAGGTAAAGGTCTCGGAAGATCAGGGACTCCATCCTTCCCCGCCTCTCCCACCCTGCCAACCCCCTCACGGGGCGCCCTCCTCGCTGCCCCAGTCCTTTCCACCTTGTCGCCCCTCCCACAGAGATCCCTCTCCCTCCTCGCTGCCACCCCCATGGCACACTCCCTCTGCCCCTCCCACAGTGATTCCTCCCTCACTACCCCCCTCACAGTGCTCTCCCTCTCCTTCACTGCCCCTCTTCCTCCCTTGTCTCCCCTCCTATGGCAATCCCTCTCTTCCCCACTGCCCCCTCGTACTCTCCAACTCCCTCACTACCCCTCCCACAGAGCTCTCTCCCTCACTATCCCTTCCCAAGGCGCTCACTCTCTCCCTCACTATCCCCTCCCACGGGGCTCACTCTCTCCCTCACTATCCCCTCCCAAGGGGCTCACTCTCTCCCTCACTATCCCTTCCCACGGGGCTCACTCTCTCTCACTATCCCTTCCCAAGGGGCTCACTCTCTCCCTCACTATCCCCTCCCACGGGGCTCACTCTCTCCCTCACTATCCCCTCCCACAGGGCTCACTCTCTCCCTCATTATCCCCTCCCAAGGCGCTCACTCTCTCCCTCATTATCCCCTCCCAAGGCGCTCACTCTCTCCCTCACTATCCCCTCCCATGGGGCTCACTCTCTCCCTCACTATCCCTTCCCACGGGGCTCACTCTCTCCCTCACTATCCCCTCCCATGGGGCTCACTCTCTCCCTCACTATCCCTTCCCACGGGGCTCACTCTCTCCCTCATTATCCCCTCCCATGGGGCTCACTCTCTCCCTCATTATCCCCTCCCAAGGCGCTCACTCTCTCCCTCATTATCCCCTCCCAAGGGGCTCCATCTTTCTATTGCCGCCCCTCCTCCTCCCTCGCCCCACCCTGACGCCGTGGACCCCTCACCCGAACTCCCGGTCGTGGGAAAACTTCAGCCAGAAGTCGACGGTCCGGTCGAGCTCCTTGCGGATCTTATCCCGGAAACCTTCGAGCTCTTCCCGCGACATCCCTGCAGGCAAGACCGATGGGGAAGGTGAAGTGGTCAGCCAGGGGTGGGGAGGGGGGGCAAATCAGGGACGCTCCCTCTCTGCCCCACACCACTTCCAGCCCCGCCCTCGTCCCATGCACTTCCGTCCTCACATCACTCACATGACACACACTTTCAGTCCAAACTCCCACTTCCCTCAGACTCTGTCATCCGCTCCCTCAGTTCAACCCCCCTTCCATTTTCCTTTAATACACCCTCCCTCCCCTTCACCCAAACCTGCATCCCCATCACATTCCTCTCCCCTTTCCCTATCTCACCCTCCCTTCCGTTTCCACTCTCCTTCTCCCCTTTGCCCCACCCTCCCCTTCCCACTACGCCCCTCAAACGCTTCTCTCTCACCTCCCCTCCCTTTCCCCCTCTCCAGCCTCTTCTCTTTTTCTTCCCCATACCCTCCCTTCAAACCCATCCCACTCACCTACCTCCCTCTCTTTGATGCCCATTCCCCGTCCTCTTTTCCCTTCAACACCCCTCCCCCCTCCTCTCCCCCTTATTTCCTTCTCCCGCTCTTCCTTTATCCCTCTCTCTCCCTCCCCTCATCCCCCTCCGCCCTCACTCTGCGATGTTCACTCACTCACTCACTCCCGGTCCCGAGCTTCCAGTCAGCTGCTCGGACCCCAGCCGCGCCTGCGCACTCGCTTTCACTCGCCGTCGCTTCCCGGGTGTGACGGCGGCGTGACGTCACCGCGTCCCCGCAATTTTCGCGGGAATTTCAAATCCGGATCCGTCCCTTCAGACCGTTCGACCTCTACCCCTCCTCCCTCCGACACACTCCCGTCACTCAGCCCCTCCACCCCTCCCTCCGACACACTCCCGTCACTCAGCCCCTCCACCCCTCCCTCCGACACACTCCCGTCACTCAGCCCCTCTCCTCCCCTCCCTCCGACACACTCCCCTCACTCCGCCCCTCTCCTCCCCTCCCTCCGACACACTCCCCTCACTCCGCCCCTCTCCTCCCCTCCCTCCGACACACTCCCGTCACTCAGCCCCTCCACCCCTCCCTCCGACACACCCCGTCACTCAGCCCCTCTCCTCCCCTCCCTCCGACACACTCCCCTCACTCCGCCCCTCTCCTCCCCTCCCTCCGACACACTCCCCTCACTCCGCCCCTCTCCTCCCCTCCCTCCGACACACTCCCCTCACTCCGCCCCTCTCCTCCCCTCCCTCCGACACACTCCCCTCACTCCGCCCCTCTCCACCCCTCCCTCCGACACACTCCCCTCACTCCGCCCCTCTCCTCCCCTCCCTCCGACACACTCCCCTCACTCCGCCCCTCTCCTCCCCTCCCTCCGACACACTCCCCTCACTCCGCCCCTCTCCACCCCTCCCTCCGACACACTCCCCTCACTCCGCCCCTCTCCTCCCCTCCCTCCGA
Organism: Hemitrygon akajei; assembly: GCF_048418815.1. Taxonomy (NCBI): domain Eukaryota; kingdom Metazoa; phylum Chordata; class Chondrichthyes; order Myliobatiformes; family Dasyatidae; genus Hemitrygon; species Hemitrygon akajei. Next base: position 52,038,386 of record NC_133147.1, read on the forward strand.
CACACTCCCGTCACTCAGCCCCTCTTCCCCTCCCTCCGACACACACCCCTCACTTCGCCCCCTCCTCACCTCCCTCCGACACACTCCCCTCACTCCGCCCCTCTCCTCCCCTCCCTCCGACACACTCCCCTCCCTCCGCCCCTCTTCTCCCCTCCCCTCGACACACACCCCTCACTTCGCCCCCTCCTCACCTCCCTCCGACACACTCCCCTCACTCCGCCCCTCTCCTCCCCTCCCTCCGACACACGGCCCTCACAAAAGAAACAGTTTGAACAACAGTCGAAAATGAGGAATGTTTTATTGTGGGCTGGAGGGATGTTGAGGGGTGGGCTACACAGTCCGTAAACCAGAGACAGAGACCATCGAACCACACTGTAAACCGATCTCACGGAGGGAGGGTAGGACAGAAAGGAGGAGGTAGGTTGGTACGGGTGGAGAGGGTGGGTTAGGACGGCCGGCTTCCCTCAGGCGGGTGCGCTGTGTTTCTGCTCCAGGGCCTCGGACTCCGGGCTCGGTGGCTCCTGCGTCCTCCGCAGCCGCTCCTTCACTTGAACAAACTCGGGCGCTCCCTCAGCCTCCGCCCGGGCCGCCAACTCCAGCCTCAGCAGCTGCGGGGGGGAGGGGGGAGAGCAGAGGAAGCTGTCACTCAGGGCAGCCACGCCCACCTAAAGCCACGCCCTTTCGCATCAAGACCCGCGCAGAGACAGAAGCCAAGTGCCCATCTGAGCTAAGGACCGCCCATCAATGAAGATACCTTACCTCTAAACGAGGCAACACCTCTACAGCTCCAAACCTCCTTTGCTTTCCCCAACCTGGTCACACCCTCCCTTGTATTCCTTTCCCGCCCCTCATCGCCTGGTACTTCACCCCTGCAAGTTTCCACCACCCCCTCAGTGTGGTCCCACCTCTAATCCCTCGGTCCCGCCCCTCAATGTGATCCCACCTCTAATCCCTTGGCCCCGCCCCCTAATCACGGCCCACCCCTCTGTGGCCCCACCTCTCATCCATTGGCCCCGCCCCCTAATCACTTGGCCCACCCCTCACTGTGGCCCCACCTCTCATCCATTGGCCCCGCCCCCTCAGTGTGATCCCACCTCCAATCCCTTGCCCCAACCCGAATCCCTTGGTCCCGCCCTCTAATCCCTTGGCCCCGCCCCCTAATCCCTTGCCCCATCCCCTCAGTGTGATCCCACCTCTAATCCCATGCCCCACCCCCTCACTGTGGCCCCACCTCTAATCCCTTGGCCCCACCCCCTCAGTGTGGCCCCACTTTTCATTCCTTAGCTCCTCTGCCTCACCTCCTCTTTCTTCTGCTGCCTCCTGAGGAACTCTCGCTGGAGTGGGGAGTGTTCTGGCGGCTCATCCTGCACCCTGCGCTGTTCCCGCTGTTCCAGAACCTTCTGCAGCTCCGTCTTGCTGGCCAAGCCCCTTGGGGACGGGCAAGAGGTTGTCAGTGGGTGTGAGTGGGTCATGGGTTGGGAATGGTGACAACCCACACCTCACTACCTCCCCTTCCATCCCCATCAACCCCTGCCCCCTCCCCCACCCCAACCCTCCCCTTTGCAATCCCCTCCTGCCCATCAACCCCTCCCCTGCACACGCTTCACCACTTCCCTCCTCACACACATCCTCACCCCTCCCCCTCCTCCCTGCATTCCTACCCCTCTCACCTCTTCCCTCCCCCTTCCACACCCCTCACCTGCGGTGGGCAAGGCGCAGTTCACGGTGCAGGTCCTGGTGGGTCCGAGCCGCCTTCACCGAGCCCAGGGCCGGGAGCATCCTCTTCCCTGAGTCCCTCGGCTGCAGCCCTGGGGAACACCTGCCTTGAGTGTGGTCATGACTGCCAACCCTCCATCCACTGTCCCTCACTACCCTGAGTATTATCCCCCCCCCCATGCTCCAAGGAGTTTCCCTCAGGCCAAGGAACTCTCATCATCTTACCCCCTTGAATATTTCCAAGGGAAACCACTCCACCGTGCCTCCTCAATCCCTTTGAGGGCTCCTTCTCTTCTTGCCTCACTCAATACTACTGAACTATCCTCCTCCACTTTGCTCTCTCAGTCCCTCCTGACTCCCCCTCTTCTAGCTTCCCTCAATTTCTCTAAGGTCCTTCAATATTTTTGCAAGGACTCCCCCTCCTCTACATTGTTTCTCCTTCGGAGAGATCCCCACCCCCTGCAAGCTCCATCACTTTCCAAGCACTCCCACTCTACTGTGCTCCCCCTACTCTTCCTCCATGTGGACTGACAAATGCAATTGGAGCTGAAACTTTAAGGATGTGACATGATTAACTTTGGGAGGTAGAATTGGAAGGCAGAACGCAGGATTGATGGGGTCCACATCCATGGGCAAGCTGATCGGGCCGCTAAGAAGATGAGTGATGTGTTGGCCGATATTGGTCAGGTGACAGAGTTCAAGGGTGGCGAGGTAATGTTACAACTCTATAAAACACACTTGGAGTATTGTGTTCTGTTCTGGTCGCCTCACCATAGGAAGGATGTGGAGAGGGTGCAGAGGAGATTCGCCAGGATGCCGTCTGGATTAGAGAGCAAAGCTGGAGTGAACTGGGGCTTTCACTTTAGAGTGAAGGAGGATGAGAGGTGCCTTGACAGAGGTGTACAAGATGATCAGAGGCATAGATAGGGTGGCCAGCCAGAGACATTTTCCCAGGGTGAAAAGGGCTAATACGAGGAAGCACAATTTTATGGAGATTGTAGGGGAAATGCAAGAGATAAGCTGTCTTATGCAGAGATTGGTGGGGGCATTTCCAGGGGAGCTGGTAGAGGCAGATAAGTTCGGGACATTTAAGAAACTCTAGGATAGGCACATGGATGATGGAAAAGCGAAAGGAAGGGTTAAACTGATTGTAGAGTGGGTTAAAGGGTCAGCACAAGGTTGTGGGCTGAAGGGCCTGTACTGTTCTCCCCAAGTTCACACACACCTCAGTGAGGTTCAGAGGTGCTGCTCCCCACCCCGTTCACAGAGAACACGACCAAACTCCCACTTCTACCCCCACCTGTCCACCCACCCCTCACTCTAACTTTAGCTGAACTTTAACCCAGAGGCTGAGGGGAGACGTGACAGATGTGTTTAAGATATTGAGAGGCAAAGGTAACAGTAGAAAACGTTTCCTCCGCAGAGTACAAGGGGGCAGTACATAGCGCCAGCGACTCGGGTTCAGCTCCGCCGCTCCCTGGAAGGAGTTTGTACGTTCTCCCTGTCACCGCGTGGGTTTTCTCCCGGAGCCCTGGATCTCCCCCCCCCCCACATTCCAAAGATGTACAACTTGGGTTGGTAAGTTGTGAGTATGCTATGTCTGCGCCAAGTATATTTAAAGCAAAGATTGATATGCTCTGTCATAGAGAGGGCCAGAGGGGAGAGAACATAAGGCATCGGTCAAACCTCACTTTGAGTACTGAGAGCAATCTGGGACCCTTATCTAAGAAATTACGTGCTGGCATTGGAGCAGGTCCAGAGGTTCACAAGAGAGATTCTGGGAATGAAAGGGTTAACGTGTGAGGAACTTTGATGACTCCGGGCCTGTAACTCGCTGGAGTTTAGAAGAACGTGTGGGGGTCTCACTCAGATATTGAGAGGTCCAGATAGAGTGGATGTGCAATAGTGGGGGAGTCTAGGACCAGGGAGCACAGCCTCAGAATACAAGGACATCCATTTAAATCAGAGATGAGGAGGAATTTCTTTAGCCAGAGGTTGGCGAATCTGTGGAATTCATTGCCACAGACGGCTGCCGAGGCCAAATCACTGGGTTATATATAAAGGAGGTTGATTAATCAGGGTGTTGAAGCTATCGAGGAGAAAGTGGGTTGAGAGGGACATCAGCAAGGATAGAATGGCGGCAGACTCGAAGGGCAAATTGTCTAATTCTGCTCCTATGTATTATGGATGCCCCCCCCTCCCCCAGCAAAAAAAAATGAACCCAACTCATACCAGGCGAAATCTTTCACAAATAAAATCTGCAGATGCTGGAAGTCCGAGCAACACACACAAAACGCTGGGGGAACTCAGCAGGCCAGGCAGCATCGATGGAAAAGAGTAGACTCCACGTTTCAGGCTGAGACTGGACTCTTCCTGCTGAGATCCTCCAGCGTTTTGTGCGCACTGCCAGGGAAAGGGTTTCCTTCTCAACCCTGACAGCATTTTGCCAGCTGAGCTTTTAAAAGCAGCTGCTCGAAGGAGTCCGACGACGTCCTGGGCCCCTATTAATATTGACAAGATGAAAGGCTCTGGCGTAGCCTGCACCCTGCCTTCCGAGCGCCCTGGGTAGCGTAGCAGTGAGCGTAACGCTTTAAACTGCCAACAATCTCCGCCGCTGCCCGTAAGGAGTTCTCCCCTGTGTGGGTTTCCTCTGGGAGCTCCCATGTTTCGGAGACGTGGGTGTGTTAGGGTTAGTGAGCAGCACGCACCAGAAGTGTGGTGCCCCCCCCGCCCCCCATCCTCGGACTGTGCCGGTTGCTGTCACCAGCGAGGCATCTCACTGTACGTTTTGATGCGCCTGTGACAAACAGAGCTTTCCATCCCTCAGTTCCTTCTGCGCCTCCCTCTCAGTCCTCGGGGGAATTCATTCCGCTCAGCAGCTCTGGGTGAGTAAACATCTCTTCAGCTTTATCTTTTGGGCGCCGATCAGTCTGAAACTGAATCCTCGCCCTGCGAACGCCTCCAGCCGGGGGAAGCATGAGGCCAAGATCGAACCCGGCCAGACCCGCGGGGGATTCGGTCTGCACCCTCCGCTGCAAGCGCTCCGCTCGTCCGGCGGGAAGGCCAGACCGATAGCCACCCCCACCCTCCCCTCCGTGAAGAGAATTCCCCACACATCCACTCATTCCTGTCCCCCCCGTACAAAGTGCAACGGGAGCTGGGGATGGGGGAGGGAAGGAAGGTTGGTGGGGGGTGGGTGTCGCACCCTGGGTAATTTCCCATGGGATAGGATCCTACCGTGCACGGGGAGGTCCGGCGAGCGGCGGTGGAGGTGGCTCTGTGCTGGGAAGCAGGAGCCGGAGACGGTCACATCACCTGTGGCAGGCAGGGAGGGTTGGCTCAGGTTTCAGCTCGAGCCATCCATTATTGATCGAGGCGGCTGTGAGCAGATCCACTGTCTGTGACCGGCCTGTGGACTCCCTCGATCCGGACAGCAGCCAACACCGGCACACGGAGAGCGGCTGTGCTTGCGTGCGTGTGCATTTGTACACGTTTTGCATATTTACGTGTGTGTTTGGGCACATAGTGCATATTTAAGTGTGCTTGTTATATATTTCAGAATGCATTTGTGTAAGAAAGCATGCGTGAGCGTGCATCAAAACATGTCTGAATGGTTATACGTTTCAACGAAGCAGTAATACATTAACGTGCTTCACTATAAAACAATTTATTATCTTTAAATAGAAATGAGAGAACATGAAATGAGCAAAAATGAAATTGGACCCCTGTCCTTGGGGAAGGGTGGGGGGGTCAATCCTCTTCCTGGGAATGTAGCAGCTCGTTGTGGAGAGAGGTGGGGAGCCCAAGGGAGTGTCAGAGCCAGCAACCGACCCAGGGCTCTGGGGAGAGTCGGGGTGGGTGGGAGGGCTGTGGCCCTGGCGGACATTCAGTGAGTGTTACCGTTACGGTCCCTGCACCATCTGGGTTGGAGGACATGGGAGGCGAAGAAGGGAGCCGACTCAGGAAAGTGAGAGAGAAGGAGGGAGGAGGGGAATGTGAACGGGGGGGGGTCAGGGAAGGGTGAGGGATGGCAGGGTCGAGGGAGGGGAGGGTGGGGGATGAGGGAGGGGAGTTGAGTGGGTGGAGCGGGCCAGACGAGGGGGTTGGGAGCCATATGAGATAAAGGTGGTGGAGGAGGAAGGGGAACTGAGGGATCTGCCCCAGGAAGGGGGGGGGGGGAACGAAGAGAACGAGGGAGGGCAAGGGGTTCATTCCTCGAGGGTGGGAGCAGGTGGGGAGAGACGGCCCTGGAATGAGCTCCTATGGAACCCGAGCCACAGACCCTCCACCCGCCACTTCCGGGGGTGGGGAGTGGGGGGGGGGGGTGTGCCTGGTGTCCGCCTCACACCAGCTTGTGGGGGATACAGCCCTCGATCTCGACGGCCTCCGGCCAGCCCTCGTACTTGTTAGTGCTCTTGTCGTTCTTCACGTGCTGCGGGAGAGAAAACCGGGGTCCGGGTCACCAGACGTTCTCACTGGAGGGGGAGGGGTCTTTTACTTAGACGGAGACGCAGCGCGGAACCAGCGGCTCGAGTCACACTGTCCCGAGATGAGCCGAGCCTAACCTCAGGGCAATTTACAATGAACAATTAACCTACTGCCCGGTACGGCCTTGGACTGCAGGAGCAAACCAGAGGAAACACAAGCAGTCTACGGGGAGGACGTACTAACTTCCGACTCAGTTCCTGTAAGAGCTGAGATGTAATAGCGTCCGTGAAAGGGGCTGGGAGAGGCCACGTGGCCCCTGGAATATCGAACAGTCCCCTTCAGCCCGCCACATCTGTGCCAAACAGCGTGTCGAAGTGAACTACACTCAGACACACTTTACTAGGTGCACCTGCTCGCTAATGCAAATATCCAACCAGCTGAGTGTGGCAACAACTCAGTGCATAAAAGCACGCAGATGCAGTCAAGAGCTTCAGACCAAACATCAGAATGGGGGAAGAAATGTGACTTTGACCGTGGAATGATTGTCGGTGCCAGATGGGGTGGTTTGAGTATCTCAGAAACTGCTGATCTCCCGGGATTTTCATCCACAACACTCTCTAGAGTTTACAGAGAATGGTGCAAAATAAAACCACCAGTGAGCGGCAATTCTGTGGGTGAAAATGCCTTGTTAATGAGAGAGGTCAGAGGAGAATGGCCAGGCTGGGCAACCTTCAAGTTGTCGGGCTACAGCAGCAGAAGATCACAAACGTACCCTCAGTTGCTACCTAGTTGAGACCTGGTAAAGCAACCAGGGAGTGTACACACTTCCACAAACAGTAGAGATCCCTGTGGAACACCTCTCCGGCCAGAACACACCCTTTCCACCGCAACTCTTTAGAAACATAGAAAACCTGCAGCACAATACATGCCCTTCGGCCCACAAAGCTGTGCCAAACATGTCCTTACCTTAGAAATTACCTCGGGTGACCCATAGCCCTCTATTTTCCTAAGCTCCATGTAGCCAGCCAGGAGTCTCTTAAAAGACCCCATCGTTTCACCTCCACCACCGCCAGCCAATTCCATGCACTCACCACTCTCTGCGTAAAAATCTTACCCCTGACATCTCCTCAGTACCTACCTCCAAGCACCTTAAAACTATGCCCTCTCGTGCTAGCCATTTCAGCCCTGGGAAAAAGCCTCTGACTAGCCACACGATCAATGCCTCTCATCATCTTATACACCTCTATCAGGTCAACTCTCATCCTCCGTCACGCCAAGGAAAAAAGGTCAAATTCACTCAACCTATTCCCATAAGGCATGCTCCCCAATCCAGGCAACATCCTTGTAAATCTCCTCTGCACCCTTTCTATGGTTTCCACATCCTTCCTGCAGTGAGGCGACCAGAACTGAGCACAGTACTCAAGTGGGGTCCGACCAGGGTCCTATATAGCTGTAACATTACCTCTCAGCTCTTGAACTCAATCCCACGGTTGATGAAGGCCAATATACCGTATGCTTTCTTAGCCACAGAGTCAACCTGCGCAGCAGCTTTAAGTGTCCTATGGACTCGGACCCCAAGATCCCTCTGATCCTCCACACTGCCAAGAGTCTTACCATTAATACTATATTCTGCCATCATATTTGACCTACCAAAATGAACCTCCTCACACTTATCTGGGCTGAACTCCATCTGCCATTTGCCAGCCCAGTTTTGAACCCTTTGTCGATGCGCAGGCCAACTCTGAAGCCCCACTGCAGGGTCAATGTAGATCTAGTTGACTATCTTTGTGAAGTTCTCGTAGGCAATGTCCACTACCCGTCCTCATCAATCACCTTGGTCACCGCATCAAAACACTCTCAAGGCCTAATAATGTAACATTATTACAGCCCCAGTGATCCAGGTTCAATTCCCACCGCTCTCTGTAACAAATTTGTACAATATGTTCTCCCCATGACCGTGTGGGTTTCCTCTGGGTGCTCCAGTTTCCTCCCACAATCCAAAGATGTTAATAAATTAAATGTAATTAATGATATTAATCACAATAATTAACAATATTAAGTGCTATTCATCAATTAGCATTAATTATTGTTGTTAAATTACCACCTTGCTGATTAGCATCAATTAAGAATATTCATTCATTAAAGTGATCTTGCCACTAAACATGCCTTTACCTCTTCCTCTCAATCTGCTTTCCACAGGGATCTCTGTGATTTCTTTGTCTACTCGTCCCTCCCAGCACTTTTCCCTGGAACTGCCCATTCACCTCCTCCCTCGCGTCCATTCAGGGCCCTAAACAGACCTCCCAGGTGAGGCAACACTGCATCTGTGAATCTGCTGAGGTCGTCTATTGTGTCCCAATGCGGCCTCCTCTACATTAGTGAGACCCGTGGTAAACTGGGGAACTGCTTCATCAAGCACCTCCACTCCACCCGCCAAAAGCAGGACATTCCAGTGGCCAAACATTTTAATTCCCGTTCCGACATGCCGGTCCGTGGCCTCCTTTTGTGCCAAGATGGGGCCGCCCTCAGGGTGGAGGAGCAACACCTTATATTCCATCTGGGTAGCCTCCAACCTGACGGCATGAATATTGTTTCTCCTTCCAGTAAAAACAATTGCCCTCCCCTTTTATTCTATTCCCTACTCTAGCCTTGCTTCATCCTACCTGCCTTATCACTTTCCCCCTTCCTTTCCTTTCTGCCACGGTCCACTCTCCTCTCCTATCAGATTCCTTCCTCTCCAGCCCGTTACCTCTCCCACCCACCTGGCTTCAGCTATCACCTTCTAGCTTGTCCTCCTTCCTCTCCCCCCACCTTTGTATTGTGGCATCTTCCCCGTTATGAGTGATGAACAGACCTGATGGTCAATGGGGTGCAGAGTTAACCATTCCCAACCAACCCCCCCCCCCCCGAGAACTACGAACTATTGCTGTTGTTATGCTGCTCATGTGAGAGAGAGAGATAAAGCCCAGGCAAGAACATTTGCTGCAGATAAGAGGGAGAGAGACTGTTGATTTACTGTATTTTGACTCATCCTGGATTATTTACCTTCCACTACAAGGACTTTACTTTGCTCGTTAACATTCCTCAGGAGACAGCAGGAGTGGCCTGATTTGATGGACACAGTCATTTAGAGTTGATGGATGGCTGAGACCCCGTGAGTGGGGATAAAAGACAGGTCTGGAGAGATACCCTTCAGACACACCAGTGGGCACTGACTGAGTGTTGTGAACCCACAGAAAGGTGGGGGCTTCGGGGACCGGATCAGGAGATCGGTCAGAAAAGCTCACAGTGTTACAGCAGGAAAGGTGGGGACTTGTGTGTGTGTCCACTCATGCCAGAGTGACGAGTCCACCACAGAAGAACGGTCTAGCTGAAGACCAGAGGGGTCATAACTGAATGGCCACAATGACACGACGGATTAAGAAAACCACAAAAAGGTTTGCCTGCTGCAGCAGTTGCTGTTACATCTCGCTCGCTCTCTCTCTCTGTCCAACGATTTCAATACAACCATAACTACTTCAGCATTTATGAACTGAACTCTATACTTTCCTATGACTATTCATTTACCCCTAGATATCGATAGAGCTTGTTTATTATTGATTATTATTATTCCTACATTTTTAGGTTTATTACTGCTAACTTGTTTTATATGTATATTTGCATTTTTGATATTGTATTGTGTAGTTTACTAATAAACACCTTTAGTTTGGTACCACCAGACTCCAATGGATTCTTCTTTCTCTGCTGGTCAGACACCCAGTTACGGGGTACGTAACAATTGTGCCTTGTCTCCGGGATTTGATTACCAATTGGGGGGCCAGTGAATCGGGAAAGTCCCTTATCTGATCTGGTTGTGTGGATAACCAGACGGGAAACCAGCAAAGATGGAAATTCACAAATTTTTAAAAGCCCCGACTTCGGGGGCATTGGAGGATGCCAGGAAGGCGGAATTGGTGAGTGTTGCAAAACGATTAAATCTCTCGGCGGTGAAATCATCGATGAGCAAGGTGGATATACAGAGAGCAATAGCTGTGCATTATGTATCCGAGGGTGTGTTCACGTCGGATGTATTCGACCTGTTCCCTGAGAGGAAACCAGTTGAGGGTGAGGTTCAGTTACAGATAGAAAGACTAAGATTGGCTGCGGAGGAGGAGGAAAGAGAGCATGAGCTCCAGATACTCCGGATAAAGGAGATAGAAGCTACAAGGCAGAGAGAAGCTGATAAGCAGAGGGAGGAAAGGGAGAAAGTGAGGCAGTTTGAGCTGGAAATGGAGAGGTTAAAGGCATCGCAGGGAAGAGACCGGGTTGCAAACCCAAATGAGGGGTTCAAGATTGGTCAGGAGATCCAGTTGGTACCTCCATTCGAGGAGACGGATATCGATAAGTTCTTCCTCCATTTTGAGAAAGTGGCTGTGAATCAGTACTGGCCTAAGGGGAAATGGGTTGTTCTGTTGCAGAGCGTACTTAGGGGGAAGGCTCAGCAAGTGTATTCGGCATTGTCCATGGAGAGGTCTAGGAATTATGAGGAAGTAAAAAGGGCTATACTGAGGAATTACGAGTTGGTGCCAGAGGCATACCGGCAGACGTTCCGGAACTTGAGAAAGCCGTGGAACCACACGTATTTAGAGTTTGCCCGTGAGATGCAAATATATTGTGAGCGTTGGTGCGCCTCAAAAGGGGTCGTTGGAGATTATGATAAACTGTTACAGTTAATACTGATGGAGCAATTTAAAAGTTGTATCCCTGAGAGTATGAAGACATACTTGGATGAGAAGGAGACAGAGACTCTGTCTGCGACTGCCAAATTAGCAGACGAGTATGCCTTAACCCACAAAACAAAGTTTTCCCTAAATAAGAGCTACCAGAAAGGCAGTAGGGACGATAGAGAAAGCCCACCGGCTAAGGCAGAGAATAAGCCGGGAGCTAGTGGAAAAGGCAGGGAGGAGGAAAAACAGGCTGGCAGGAAGGTTCCTAGCTTTACCTGTTATAATTGTGGGAAAGCTGGTCATATAGCATCTAAGTGCTTTGCTCCGAAGAAGGAGACGGAAAAGGGAAAACGGCAGTCCCTACTGGTTGCATTGAGTCGGTCAGCAGATCGATGAGGAAGGCAAAGGTAGATAGAGCCCAAGAGGGGCGTGAGAAGTTTATCTCGGAAGGGACAGGGTCTGTGAAGGAAGGAGAAACCCCAGTTCCAGTGCGGATCTGGAGAGATACTGGGGCTGGACAGTCATTGATTTTAAGGACGATGTTAGACTTCGGTCCTGAGACTGAGACTGGGGAGGTATCGGAAAAGGGACCGAGGCCGTACCTTTGCACAGGATGTTTCTGAAATGTGACCTGGTATCTGGACCAGTCGAAATAGGGGTGCGGTCGAAACTACCGATGGACAGCGTGGACGTCCTGCTTGGTAACGATCTGGCAGGTGGTGACGTGTATCCAGCAGTGAAATTAACAAGCAAGCCTGCAAGTGCTGAGGACACGCCCATAGATTCCAAGATTTATCCCGCATGCGCAATCACTCGCAGCATGTCTAGAAAGGTGGCTGAGAAAGGAGTCAGTTTAAATGAGTCCAGGGTTGATTTAGCGGAGACATTTTTGCCGACCTTGTATGAAAAGGGGTTAGAGGATGGTAAAACGGAGAATAGTGGAGCTAAGGAAAGTAAGGGAGACGAAGCAGATTTTGTGTTAGCAAGGAACGAAATTTTGAACCTGACTCATAAGATACCCTAGGTGGACACTTAGGAGTGAGGAAGGAGGTTATGGAGGCACAGAGTAAAGATGAGAAACAGATGAGGCAGTTAGAAGGTCCTGGGCTGGACACGGATGATCTATCTTGTTTGACAGAGCTGTTTTCAGTTGAAGAATTTAAGAGTGTTCCCGATGATATAAGGGCAGTCCTAGATGAAAAGGTTGCCGCTACCTTGAGGGAGTCTGCTGGGTTAGCAGACGAGGTTGTTTTAACCCGCAAGGTTGAGTTTTACTCCGAAGGGGAGTTGCCCAGAGAGTAACTGCGAGGATCAGGGGAACTTAGAATTTGAAAAGGGGACTGGTATTGAAAGCCTAGGAGGGGCAGATGTCCCGTTTGCTTGTGTTCAGGATGTGAAGGATGTGGAATCACAGGGTACTGAACCTAGTGTTGAAGCTCAGGAAAAGTCTGAGGTATCTGATTTAGTTGAAAAGGAATGCAATCCTTTTGGGTCAGATAGACTTGGTTCAGTGAAGAAAGGGTTAACCGTGGCACCCGGGAGAAAGTGAGAATTCTCAGTCACTTGTGTTAAAAGTTAGTGAGGAGATGAAAGCTGGTGATGTGGATGTTATTGAAGGGAAAGGGAGAAGTATTGTTCCTAAACTTTTGAATAAAGAAAATTTGTAGTCGGGTTTGGTGTCAGAACTGCTGACAAAAGTGAAGGGACCGTTAACTGAACAATGACTTGTCACAAGGTGCCTGTGAGTCAATTACAGTTTGTTTTGGAATTTAAGGATAAACAACTTGGTGACGTTGTTCAAGGATGTGATTTGGAGAGACAGAACTTAAAGTGTTATTTTGACCGAGAGGGATCACCTGCAGATGTGATCGATGGAGAAACTAACAGAATTAAAGATCCTGAAGATAAAAATTAATGAGTGGTTAAAGAATGTGAATAATAAAGACAACATCATGGAAGATTGAATGTTAAGTTAAAAGTAAAATAGAGATTAGTATTTGCACAAATTTCTGTAATGTACTACATTATGATCACACATGTATTGGTTCACGCTTTGTAATATACACCTAAGCTAGAACACAATCCCTGGGTATTTTTGGCTAACATGAAAAATAAAAATAGGAGGTTATTAAGTTGGAGTCTGTTGTTACAGGAATTCAATATTAAAATACAAAATGTAAAGGGGAGTAATTGCTGATTGTTTATCCAGATGTTAATTTGAAAGTGTACTTGTATTATTCTTGTAGTTAAGACCACTTCTGTATTTTGTTAAATTCTGTAATTCAGTAATGTTCTTTATTAGTTAATTTTCACCCTGGTGAAAATTTCCAGAAGGATGGGGGTGTTATGAGTGATGAACAGACCTGATGGTCAATGGGGTGCAGAGTTAACCATTCCCAACCCCCCCTCCTGAGAACTACGAACTATTGCTGTTGTTATGCTGCTCATGAGAGAGAGATAAAACACAGGCAAGAACATTGCTACAGATAAGAGGGGGAGAGAGACTGTTGATTTACTGTATTATGACTCTTCCTGGATTATTTACCTTCCACTACAAGGACTGTACTTTGCTCGTTAACATTCCTCAGGAGACAGCAGGAGTGGCCTGATTTGATGGACACAGTCATTCAGAGTTAATGGATAGCTGAGACCCCTTGAGTGGGGATAAAAGACAGGTCTGGAGAGACACCCTTCAGACACACCAGTGGACACTGACTGAGTGTTAGGAACCCACAGAAAGGTGGGGGCTTAGGAGACCGAACCAGGAGATCGGTCAGTAAAGCTCACAGTGTTACAGCAGGAAAGGTGGGGACGTGTGTGTGTCCACTCATGCCAGAGTGATGAGTCCACCACAGAAGAACGGTCTGGCTGAAGACCAGAGGGGTCATAACTGAATGACCACAATGATACGACGGATTAAGAAAGCCACAAAAAGGTTTGCCTGCTGCAGCAGTTGCTGTTACATCTCGCTCGCTCTCGCCCTCTCTCTCTCCAATGATTTCAATACAACCATAACTACTTCAGCATTTATAAACTGAACTCTATACTTTCCTATGACTATTCATTTACCCCTAGATATCGATAGAGCTTGTTTATTATTGATTATTATTATTCCTACACTTTTAGGTTTATTACTGCTAACTTGTTTTATATGTATATTTGCATTCTTGATATTGTATTGTGTAGTTTACTAATAAACACCTTTAGTTTGGTACCACCAGACTCCAACGGATTCTTCTTTCTCTGCTGGTCAGAACACCCCAGTTACGGGGTACGTAACACCCCTTCCTTTCCAGTCCCAAATAAATATTTTGGCCCAAAACATTGACCATTTATTCATTTTATAGAAACAAAGATATCTACAGCATATTACAGGCCTTTCAATATAGTACCGGCCATGTAATCTACTCTAGAAACTGCTTAGAATTGCCCTGCTACATAGCCCTCTATTTTACTCAGCTCCATCTGCCTAGTGCCTCTTAAAAGACCCTAATGAATCCACCTCTACCACCACTGCACGCAGTGTAATTCCACGCACCCACCACCCTCTGTGTGAGAATATTTACCCTGACATCCCCTCAAAACCTACTTCCATGCGCCTCAAAGCCATGCCCCCTTGTGTTAGCCCATCTCAGCCCCGAAAAAGCCTCTGGGTATCCACACGATCAATGCCTCTCATCACCTTATGCACCTCCGCCCCGCCATAGATGCTGCCCGACCAGCAGAGATCCTCCAGCATCTTGTCTGCATGGCTTTATATTCCTTGACTGTATTGTTAGTTAATCATATTAAATGATTAATATTGGTTAATTATCAAAAAATAGGCATCCGTTAGTCTTGAGAGACCATGGATTTGTGCCTTGGAAGGTTTCCAGGGTGCAGAACTGGGCAGGGTTGTATGGGAAACCGGCAGTTACCCAAGCAGCAAGTCTCCCCTCTCCACGCCACCGATGTTGTCCAAGGGAAGGCAAGGGCCGATACAGCCTGGCACCGGTGTTGTCGCAGAGCAATGTGTGGTTAATGCCTTGCTCGAGGACACAACACGCTGCCTTAGCTGAGGCTCGAACTAGCGTCCTTCAGATCACTAGACCAGCGCCTTAACCACTTGGCCACGCGGTTAATTATGGCGGTAACAAGATTACAGGGCCAGCGATCCGGGATCAATTCCCGCCACAGTCTGTACATTTTCCCCACAACCGCACGATTTCCTCCGGAGCTCTGGTATCCTCCCACGGCGGGCAGCGGAAGCCCGGCCCCACCCCCAGCACAGACGCCCCCGTTTCACTGTGCGCTCCTCCACACTGGAGAGCACCAATCCTGAACACACCTAGCACAGCTCAGATGTGGACTTGCCTCGAGTGACTACCGTCTCAGAACATTCAATTCCCTGGGGGCAGAAGCAGTGCAGTGGGGCAGGGGAGGACTCTGGGGGAAACGGGAGGGGGCGGGCGGTTCACGGACCTGCTCGAAGGGACTCTTGTTATCGATGCCTTTGGCCCCGACGAACACCCAGCTGTCGCGGAAGCCCAGCGTGTGAATTGCCTTGCTGCCCAGCTCGCTGAATATCCGCTTTGCCTCGTCGTTCATCCTGCGGGCAGATAACGCAACGCACAAACTTGGCCAAGTCACCAACAACGGCAGAGTGGGGGCGCGGGGCCGAGAAACGGAGGGGAAACTCACTTTGTGGCTGGGTCGTCGTAGGAAGCCACGAACACCAGTGTCCCCTCATAGATCGGCCGCAGGAACTTCAACAGCTCCGTAATTCCCGTATCTGGAATCAGAGTGCAGTAGGGACAGAGAACACGTATATCTCCAAACTCACACTATCCGCAATCTCAATGGGACCCACCACCCTTCCTATTCACTTTCACGGGACCCCACCCCTTCCCATTCACTCTCACGGGACCCCACCCCTTCCCATTCACTCTCACGGGACCCCACGCCTCCCATTCACCTCTCACGGGACCCCACCCCTTCCCATTCACTCTCACGGGACCCCACCCCTTCCCATTCACTCTCACGGGACCCCACCCCTTCCCATTCACTCTCACGGGACCCCACGCCTTCCCATTCACTCTCACGGGACCCCACCCCTTCCTATTCACTCTCACGGGACCCCAACCCTTCCTATTCACTCTCACGGGACCCCAACCCTTCCCATTCACTCTCACGGGACCCCACCCCTTCCCATTCATTCTCACTGTCCACACTCTCAATGGGACCCCACCCCTTCCTATTCACTCTCACGGACCCCATGCCTTCCTATTCACTCTCACCGGGACCCCACCCCTTCCCATTCACTCTCACGGGACGCCACCCCTTCCTATTCACTCTCATGGGACGCCACCCCTTCATATTCACCCCCACTCTCAATGGAACCCCACCCCTTCCATTCACTCTCACGGGACCCCACCCCCTTCCCATTCACTCTCACGGGACCCCACCCCTTCCTATTCACCCCCACTCTCAATGGAACCCCATCCCTTCCCATTCATTCTCACTGTCCACACCCCCATGGGACCCATCCCCTTCCCATTCACTCCCACCGTCCGCACTCCCACGGGCCCCCACCCCCTCCCATTCAGTCTCCCCTGCATCGGGCCTCACCTCCAGCCCCACATGTCGAAGAATTTGGCATCCATCAGCTCTCCCGTCACTCCTGGAAAAAATTTTTTCAGACCATTAGCCCTGCTGTTACAGCGAAGCGATCGCGCTGTGTGGTGGGCCCGGAATTGAGACCAGTAGACGCAGCAGAAGTAGGCCATTCAGCCCATCAAGTCTGTTCTGCCCCTATCAAACCCTTCTCCTGCCCTCTCCTCGTAACCTTTGACACCCCGACTAATCAAGAACCTGCCAACCTCCGCTTTAGATATACCAAGTGACTCGGCCTCCACAGCTGTCTGTGGCAACAAATTCCACAGATTCACTACTCTCTGGCTAAAGAAATCTCTGTTCTAAATGGATGTCCTTCTCTTCTGAGGCTGCGCCCTCCTGTCCTAGCCTCTCCTACCACAGGAAACGTCCTCACCACTTCCACTCTATTCAGTCCTTTTAATATTGGACACCCACCCCCAATTCCTCTAAACTCCAGTGAGTACAGGCTCAGAGCCAACAAACGCTAACCCTTTCATTCCCGGGATCACTCTCTGGACCCTCTCCAATGCCAGCACATCCTTTCATAGGTGCCAAGCCATAACTGCACACAATACTCCAAATGCCCGACGAAGGCTCCGTGTGGATTTATCTGGCTGGGTGGGTCGCAGATTGGAAGCCTTTCACTAAACTGGTGTGAGTGACAGTGACAAACCGATTACCAGATGGGAGGATGGCGCGTCTTACCATTCACGAGCGCGATGTTGAGTCCACGCCCGACGTTGTTCTTCACGCTGCTCATGAACCTGGAACCAAAAGTGACCCTCTCATCAACCAAGCTGGCGAGGCAGGGCGAGGGGTGACAGGGAGGGGTGAGACTGCTTTACGGGTGTGGACTTCAAAATGGCGACAACTTCCAGATGGCACCATTCTACCGACTCCGTTGAGGTCATCGTTCACAATAAGTTGTGTCTTTTTTTAAGTCATAGGGATGGTTTTGGGGACAGAGAGTGGAGTTAGGGGTCTGGTCACAGTTTTTGGGGACAGACAGCAGTGTTAGGAGACAGTTTATAGTTTTGGGGACAGAGAAGGGAGTTAGGGGGTCTGGTCACAGTTTTTGGGGACAGACAGCAGTGTTAGGAGACAGTTTATAGTTTTGGGGACAGAGAAGGGAGTTAGGGGTCTGGTCACAGTTTTTGGGGACAGACAGCAGTGTTAGGAGACAGTTTATAGTTTTGGGGACAGAGAAGGGAGTTAGGGGTCTGGTCACAGTTTTTGGGGACAGACAGCAGTGTTAGGAGACAGTTTATAGTTTTGGGGACAGAGAAGGGAGTTAGGGGTCTGGTCACAGTTTTTGGGGACAGACAGCAGTGTTAGGAGACAGTTTATAGTTTTGGGGACAGAGAGGGAGTTAGGGGTCTGGTCACAGTTTTTGGGGACAGACAGCGGTGTTAGGAGACAGTTTATGGTTTTGGGGACAGACAGCAGTGTTAGGAGACAGTTTATAGTTTTGGGGACAGAGAAGGGAGTTAGGGGTCTGGTCACAGTTTTTGGGGACAGACAGCAGTGTTAGAAGTCAGTTTATAGTTTTGGGGACAGAGAGCGGAGTTAGGGGTCTTACGGTTTTTGGGGACTGAGATGAGAGATAGAGGTTCAGTTATGGTTTAGGGGACAGAGAGGGGAACTCGGAGTCCAGATACAGTTTTTAGGATCAGAGATGTAGCAGAGTTAAGAATCAGACGGAGAGGGAAGGAGGGACAGAGTGATGGAGGAATGTTTGTAACACCCTGGTTAAGAGTTTTAAAGCTATTCAGCAGGCAGTTAATTTTAGCAGTTCTCTGAGAGCAGCTTGTTCTGCTTTTAGCCTGTTTCGTTTTGAGTTGAGATAAGAGGCTTGTTTATCAACTGAGGAATGTGGTGCCACAACTGGGAGCAGGTTCTAGAGAATATGGGGTGGAGGTGTTTTGGTTGGCTGGGAGTTGGGGAAAGACAGGAGGGAGGCCGTTCCAGTTGCACAAGGTGCTTTGTGCAGACGAATGGCTTCTAGGACGAAGGGCCAATACTGCCGTGGGGGAGCTGGTTTGCTTGAGACAGATTTTAAGCGACCTTCAGGTGGTGCATGCTTTCCCGCAGACCGAGGGTCCACCAGTTCAAGATTGGAGCTCCACCATTCACGTGTCACTGCATAAGGACCATGGACCCCTTTTTGTTTTGTTCTCCTTTATTAACTTTTGCGGAAGTTAACATTCTTAAACATACTTCTTGTTAATTGTACGCAGCGCACAATCTGTTATTTCTTGCCAGAGGGTAGTAAACCGCACAAACTGGGGTCTGGACGGGCAAGACATCCCAAGCTCGCGGACTTGGCGGGACCAAAGTCACGGAAGAAGCCTGAGAACGGACGGCTTCTCACCGTGCAATAGCGAGGGGCTGATGAGTTGCGTTTCCAGGGGTGCCCAGTTAAAAGGGGGTTTCGTGTAGATGGGGAAGGAAGGGATGTCGCGGAGGATGAGCAGACAGCCGTGGGGGGTGGCCAAAAGGGACATAAAGAAGGGTGCGACGGATATGGAGCAGAGGGAAGGGGTTAGAGGAGAATGGGATGGGAGGGAGGGGGAAGGGAAGGCAACTAGAGGGGCGAGAGGCACGTAGTAGAGGGGTGGTGAAGGAGAGGAAGAGAGGAAGGGTGAGGGACGGATGTAGAGGGGATGGGGGACGGAGTTATTACTCACACTTGGTCCTCCATGCAGAATTTGGGGCCGATGACATTAGCGGCCCCACTGACGATACGGAACGCAAAGTGTTTCTCCGGACACGGCATCGGGAGCCCGCACTTGTACTTCCGCGGCTTCGACTCTGTACAGGGCACAGGTCAGAGTTCGGGGTCAGTGGGACGAAGCTGTGAGGCGGGAAACCGGGGTACCGTGGCACAGGCCCGGGGGGGGGGGGGACAACGGAGGCAGGAGGCGGACGGCAAGGCAGGCAGCCCACTCCCTCCCTACCCGCCCACGCTCGCGGCTCCTCGTGCTGCTGGCTTACCTGCGGTTGGCTGATCCAGGGGACCTGTAGCGGGAGGGAGAGGAGACGTGAGCTCTGGCTCGTGGAGCCCCGCCAACCCACCCACCATCCCGATCAGCCTCCCGGTCCCCCCTCGCCCACCACAACCCCCCGAGAGGACGCCACACCCCGTCTCCTGGCCACACCTGAACTCAGATGGCAGCCGAGGATAGTCAGCTTGGGTGGCTGGGGGGGGTGGGGGTGTACAAAGTGCAGGGGATAGGGTTAAAGAGGGGAGGGCAGAGAGAAGTGGCTCCCATCCCAAACATCCAAGCTAGAGCTAACACAGCCCCCCCCCCCCCCCAGTCCCCAACGCCCCCCGCCTCACCGCTCAGGAGCTGCCTCAGCTTGTTGTAGGTGCTGCCTTGGCCGGAGAGCAGGCTGCCCAGCACCCAGAGGACCCCCAGCAGCAGCACCAGCACCACCAACCGCAGGGGCCCTGAAACCAGACGGAAAACAACGTCAGGGGCAGGCACTCTCCACATCTCCACACTCCTGACCCCGTCCCGCGGGGACAGCACTGAACCAGTGCTCCACCACAATACCCCGGTTTTACACACTGACAGACCCGTCCCCACTAGTACCGTACCCCGGTGTCACAAAGTGACAGACCCGTCCCCGCCGGTACCGTACCCCGGTGTTACACAGTGACAGACCCGTCCCCCCCGGTACCGTACCCCGGTTTTACACACTGACAGACCCGTCCCCACTAGTACCGTACCCCGGTGTCACACAGTGACAGACCCATCCCCCGCCGGTACCGTACCCCGGTGTTACACAGTGACGGACCCGTCCCCGCCGGTAACGTACCCCGGTGTTACACAGTGACAGACCCGTCCCCCCCGGTACCGTACCCCGGTGTTACACAGTGACAGACCCGTCCCCCCCGGGTACCGTACCCCGGTGTTACACAGTGACAGACCCATCCCCACTAGTACCGTACCCCGGTGTCACATAGGGACAGACCCGTCCCCACCGGTACCGTACCCCGGTGTCACACAGTGACAGACCCATCCCCACCGGTACCGTACCCCGGTGTTACACAGTGACAGACCCATCCCCACCGGTACCGTACCCCGGTGTCACACAGTGACAGACCCGTCCCCACCGGCACCGTACCCCGGTGTCACACAGTGACAGACCCGTCCCCACCGGTACCGTACCCCGGTGTCACACAGTGACGGACCCGTCCCCACCCGTACCGTACCCCGGTGTCACACAGTGACGGACCCGTCCCCACCGGTACCGTACCCCGGTGTCACACAGCGACGGACCCGTCCCCACCGTACCGTACCCCAGTGTCACACAGTGACGGACCCGTCCCCACCGGTACCGTACCCCGGTGTCACATAGGGACAGACCTGTCCCCACCGTATCGTACCCCGGTGTCACACAGTGACGGACCCGTCCCCACCGGTACCGTACCCCGGTGTTGCACAGCGTCAGAATTGTCCCCACCATACCGTATCCCGGTGTCACATAGGGACAGACCCATCCCCACCGGTACCGTACCCCGGTGTCACACAGTGACAGACCCATCCCCACTAGTACCGTACCCCGGTGTCACATAGGGACAGACCCGTCCCCACCGTACCGTACCCCGGTGTTACAGTGACAGACCCGTCCCCACCGGTACCGTACCCCGGTGTCATACAGTGACGGACCCGTCCCCACCGTACCGTACCCCGGTGTCACTCAGTGACGGACCCATCCCCACCGGTACCGTACCCCGGTGTGGCACAGTGTCAGAATTGTCCCCACCGGTACCGTACCCCGGTGTCACACAGTGACAGACCCATCCCCACTAGTACCGTACCCCAGTGTCACATAGGGACAGACCCGTCCCCACCGGTACCGTACCCCGGTGTTACACAATGACAGACCCGTCCCCACCGGTACCGTACCCCGGTGTTACATAGGGACAGACCCGTCCCCACCGGTACCGTACCCCGGTGTCACATAGGGACAGACCCGTCCCCACCGGTACCGTACCCCGGTGTCACATAGGGACAGACCCGTCCCCACCGGTACCGTACCCCGGTGTCACATAGGGACAGACCCGTCCCCACCGGTACCGTACCCCGGTGTTACACAATGACAGACCCGTCCCCACCGGTACCCGTACCCCGGTGTCACATAGGGACAGACCTGTCCCCACCGTATCGTACCCCGGTGTCACACAGTGACGGACCCGTCCCCACCGGTACCGTACCCCGGTGTTGCTCCCCACCGGTACCGTACCCCGGTGTTGCACAGCGTCAGAATTGTCCCCACCATACCGTACCCCGGTGTCACACAGTGACAGACCCATCCCCACTAGTACCGTACCCCGGTGTCACACGGTGACAGACCCATCCCCACCGGTACCGTACCCCGGTGTCATACGGTGACGGACCCGTCCCCACCGGTACCGTACCCCGGTGTTACACAGTGACAGACCCATCCCCACCGGTACCGTACCCCGGTGTCACACAGTGACAGACCCGTCCCCACCGGTACCGTACCCCGGTGTTACACAGTGACAGACCCATCCCCACCGGTACCGTACCCCGGTGTCACACAGTGACAGACCCGTCCCCACCGGTACCGTACCCCCGGTGTCACACAGTGACAGACCCATCCCCACCGGTACCGTACCCCGGTGTAACACAGCGACAGACCCGTCCCCACCGGTACCGTACCCCGGTGTTACAGTGACAAACCCGTCCCCACCGGTACCGTACCCCGGTGTAACACAGTGACGGACCCGTCCCCACCGGTACCGTACCCCGGTGTAACACAGTGACGGACCCGTCCCCACCGGTACCGTACCCCGGTGTAACACAGTGACGGACCCGTCCCCACCGGTACCGTACCCCGGTGTCACACAGTGACAGACCCGTCCCCACCGGTACCGTACCCCGGTGTAACACAGCGACAGACCCGTCCCCACCGGTACCGTACCCCGGTGTCACACAGTGACGGACCCGTCCCCACCGGTACCGTACCCCGGTGTCACACAGCGACGGATCCGTCCCCACCGTACCGTACCCCAGTGTCACACAGTGACGGACCCATCCCCACCGGTACCGTACCCCGGTGTTGCACAGTGTCAGAATTGTCCCCACCATACCGTACCCCGGTGTCACACAGTGACAGACCCGTCCCCCCCGGTACCGTACCCCGGTGTCACACAGTGACAGACCCATCCCCACCGGTACCGTATCCCGGTGTCACACAGTGACGGACCCATCCCCACCGGTACCGTACCCCGGTGTTACACAGTGACAGACCCATCCCCACTAGTACCGTACCCCGGTGTCACATAGGGACAGACCCGTCCCCACCAGTACCGTACCCCGGTGTCACACAGTGACAGACCCGTCCCCCCCGGTACCGTACCCCGGTGTCACACAGTGACAGACCCATCCCCACTAGTACCGTACCCCGGTGTCACATAGGGACAGACCCGTCCCCACCAGTACCGTACCCCGGTGTTACACAATGACAGACCCGTCCCCACCGGTACCGTACCCCGGTGTCACATAGGGACAGACCTGTCCCCACCGTATCGTACCCCGGTGTCACACAGTGACGGACCCGTCCCCACCGGTACCGTACCCCGGTGTGGCACAGTGTCAGAATTGTCCCCACCGGCACCATACCCCGGTGTTGCACAGCGTCAGAATTGTCCCCACCATACCGTACCCCGGTGTCACACAGTGACAGACCCGTCCCCACCGTACCGTACCCCGGTGTCACACAGTGACGGACCCATCCCCACCGGTACCGTACCCCGGTGTCACACAGTGACAGACCCGTCCCCACCGGTACCGTACCCCGGTGTCACACAGTGACGGACCCATCCCCACCGGTACCGTACCCCGGTGTTGCACAGTGTCAGAATTGTCCCCACCGGAACCGTACCCCGGTGTTACAGTGACAGACCCGTTC
Source organism: Hemitrygon akajei (assembly GCF_048418815.1). NCBI lineage: Eukaryota > Metazoa > Chordata > Chondrichthyes > Myliobatiformes > Dasyatidae > Hemitrygon > Hemitrygon akajei. The sequence goes on from NC_133147.1 coordinate 52,061,815, forward strand.
CCACCGGTACCATACCCCGGTGTCACACAGTGACGGACCCGTCCCCACCGTACCGTACCCCGGTGTCACACAGTGACGGACCCATCCCCACCGGTACCGTACCCCGGTGTGGCACAGTGTCAGAATTGTCCCCCACCGGTACCGTACCCCGGTGTTGCACAGCGTCAGAATTGTCCCCACCATACTGTACCCCGGTGTCACACAGTGACAGACCCATCCCCACCGGTACCATAGCCCGGTGTCACACAGTGACAGACCCGTCCCCACCGGTACCGTACCCCGGTGTTACACAATGACAGACCCGTCCCCACCGGTACCGTACCCCGGTGTCACATAGGGACAGACCAGTCCCCACCATATCGTACCCCGGTGTCACACAGTGACGGACCCGTCCCCACCGGTACCGTACCCCGGTGTTGCACAGTGTCAGAATTGTCCCCACCATACCGTACCCCGGTGTCACACAGTGACAGACCCGTCCCCCCCGGTACCGTACCCCGGTGTCACACAGTGACAGACCCATCCCCACCGGTACCGTACCCCGGTGTTACACAATGACAGACCCATCCCCACCGGTACCGTACCCCGGTGTCACATAGGAACAGACCCGTCCCCACCGGTACCGTACCCCGGTGTCACACGGTGACAGACCCATCCCCACCGGTACCGTACCCCGGTGTCATACGGTGACGGACCCGTCCCCACCGGTACCGTACCCCGGTGTTACACAGTGACAGACCCATCCCCACCGGTACCGTACCCCGGTGTCACACAGTGACAGACCCGTCCCCACCGGTACCGTACCCCGGTGTTACACAGTGACAGACCCATCCCCACCGGTACCGTACCCCGGTGTCACACAGTGACAGACCCGTCCCCACCGGTACCGTACCCCGGTGTCACACAGTGACAGACCCATCCCCACCGGTACCGTACCCCGGTGTAACACAGCGACAGACCCGTCCCCACCGGTACCGTACCCCGGTGTTACAGTGACAGACCCGTCCCCACCGGTACCGTACCCCGGTGTAACACAGTGACGGACCCGTCCCCACCGGTACCCGTACCCCGGTGTAACACAGTGACGGACCCGTCCCCACCGGTACCGTACCCCGGTGTAACACAGTGACGGACCCGTCCCCACCGGTACCGTACCCCGGTGTCACACAGTGACGGACCCGTCCCCACCGGTACCGTACCCCGGTGTAACACAGCGACAGACCCGTCCCCACCGGTACCGTACCCCGGTGTCACACAGTGACGGACCCGTCCCCACCGGTACCGTACCCCGGTGTCACACAGCGACGGATCCGTCCCCACCGTACCGTACCCCAGTGTCACACAGTGACGGACCCATCCCCACCGGTACCGTACCCCGGTGTTGCACAGTGTCAGAATTGTCCCCACCATACCGTACCCCGGTGTCACACAGTGACAGACCCGTCCCCCCCGGTACCGTACCCCGGTGTCACACAGTGACAGACCCATCCCCACCGGTACCGTATCCCGGTGTCACACAGTGACGGACCCATCCCCACCGGTACCGTACCCCGGTGTTACACAGTGACAGACCCATCCCCACTAGTACCGTACCCCGGTGTCACATAGGGACAGACCCGTCCCCACCAGTACCGTACCCCGGTGTCACACAGTGACAGACCCGTCCCCCCCGGTACCGTACCCCGGTGTCACACAGTGACAGACCCATCCCCACTAGTACCGTACCCCGGTGTCACATAGGGACAGACCCGTCCCCACCAGTACCGTACCCCGGTGTTACACAATGACAGACCCGTCCCCACCGGTACCGTACCCCGGTGTCACATAGGGACAGACCTGTCCCCACCGTATCGTACCCCGGTGTCACACAGTGACGGACCCGTCCCCACCGGTACCGTACCCCGGTGTCACACAGTGACGGACCCGTCCCCACCGGTACCGTACCCCGGTGTTGCACAGCGTCAGAATTGTCCCCACCATACCGTATCCCGGTGTCACATAGGGACAGACCCGTCCCCACCGGTACCGTACCCCGGTGTCACACAGTGACAGACCCATCCCCACTAGTACCGTACCCCGGTGTCACATAGGGACAGACCCGTCCCCCCCGTACCGTACCCCGGTGTTACAGTGACAGACCCGTCCCCACCGGTACCGTACCCCGGTGTCATACAGTGACGGACCCGTCCCCACCGTACCGTACCCCGGTGTCACTCAGTGACGGACCCATCCCCACCGGTACCGTACCCCGGTGTGGCACAGTGTCAGAATTGTCCCCACCGGTACCATACCCCGGTGTTGCACAGCGTCAGAATTGTCCCCCACCATACCGTACCCCGGTGTCACACAGTGACAGACCCGTCCCCACCGTACCGTACCCCGGTGTCACACAGTGACGGACCCATCCCCACCGGTACCGTACCCCGGTGTCACACAGTGACAGACCCGTCCCCACCGTACCGTACCCCGGTGTCACACAGTGACGGACCCATCCCCACCGGTACCGTACCCCGGTGTCACACAGTGACAGACCCGTCCCCACCGGTACCGTACCCCGGTGTCACACAGTGACGGACCCATCCCCACCGGTACCGTACCCCGGTGTTGCACAGTGTCAGAATTGTCCCCACCGGAACCGTACCCCGGTGTTACAGTGACAGACCCGTTCCCACCGGTACCATACCCCGGTGTCACACAGTGACGGTCCCGTCCCCACCGTACCGTACCCCGGTGTCACACAGTGACGGACCCATCCCCACCGGTACCGTACCCCGGTGTGGCACAGTGTCAGAATTGTCCCCACCGGTACCGTACCCCGGTGTTGCACAGCGTCAGAATTGTCCCCACCATACTGTACCCCGGTGTCACACAGTGACAGACCCATCCCCACCGGTACCATAGCCCGGTGTCACACAGTGACAGACCCGTCCCCACCGGTACCGTACCCCGGTGTCACACAGGGACAGACCCGTCCCCTCTGGTACCGTACCCCGGTGTCACACAGTGACGGACCCGTCCCCACCGGTACCGTACCCCGGTTTTACACAGTGACAGACCCGTCCCCTCTGGTACCGTACCCCGGTGTTACACAATGACAGACCCATCCCCACCGGTACCGTACCCCGGTGTCACACAGTGACGGACCCGTCCCCACCGGTACCGTACCCCGGTGTCACACAGTGACGGACCCGTCCCCACCGGTACCGTACCCCTGTGTCACACAGTGACGGACCCGTCCCCACCGGTACCGTACCCCGGTGTCACACAGTGACGGACCCATCCCCACCGGTACCGTACCCCGGTGTCACACAGTGACAGACCCGTCCCCACCGGTACCCGTACCCCGGTGTCACACAGTGACGGACCCATCCCCACCGGTACCGTACCCCGGTGTTGCACAGTGTCAGAATTGTCCCCCCACCGGAACCGTACCCCGGTGTTACAGTGACAGACCCGTTCCCACCGGTACCATACCCCGGTGTCACACAGTGACGGACCCGTCCCCACCGTACCGTACCCCGGTGTCACACAGTGACGGACCCATCCCCACCGGTACCGTACCCCGGTGTGGCACAGTGTCAGAATTGTCCCCACCGGTACCGTACCCCGGTGTTGCACAGCGTCAGAATTGTCCCCACCATACTGTACCCCGGTGTCACACAGTGACAGACCCATCCCCACCGGTACCATAGCCCGGTGTCACACAGTGACAGACCCGTCCCCACCGGTACCGTACCCCGGTGTCACACAGGGACAGACCCGTCCCCTCTGGTACCGTACCCCGGTGTCACACAGTGACGGACCCGTCCCCACCGGTACCGTACCCCGGTTTTACACAGTGACAGACCCGTCCCCTCTGGTACCGTACCCCGGTGTTACACAATGACAGACCCATCCCCACCGGTACCGTACCCCGGTGTCACACAGTGACGGACCCGTCCCCACCGGTACCGTACCCCGGTGTCACACAGTGACGGACCCGTCCCCACCGGTACCGTACCCCTGTGTCACACAGTGACGGACCCGTCCCCACCGGTACCGTACCCCGGTGTCACACAGTGACGGACCCGTCCCCACCGGTACCGTACCCCGGTGTTACACAGTGACGGACCCGTCCCCACCGGTACCGTACCCCGGTGTCACACAGTGACAGACCCGTCCCCACCGGTACCGTACCCCGGTGTCACACAGTGACGGACCCGTCCCCACCGGTACCGTACCCCGGTGTCACACAGTGACAGACCCGACCCCACCGGTACCGTACCCCGGTGTCACACAGTGACGGACCCGTCCCCACCGGTACTGTATCTGTGTTAAACAGTGACAGTACACATGTAAACTGGCGCAGATTTTAATTGGCCACAGTGAAGAAGGTAGCGATCTTGCCCGCGTACTGGTGTAACAACTTGAAAAGCAAGGGGCGGGCTGAAGTGCTCACTCACCTGCCAGCCTCATCGTGGCACCTGGGCGGACGGCTGAAGCCTGCACCAGCAGTCAACCTGTGGGGCAGACATCACAGGTCAGATGTGCAACAGGGGAGACTGCAGCAGCCGAAACCTGGGACAACACACCTAAAAGGTCATCAGCAGCAAGGTGGAATCTCTTCGATTTCAAAACAAATCCTGTTCACATCACTCTCGCTGTCGGGGAGGGGAGCCGGACCGGACACGGTGCCAATGGTCCGGGGGGGAGTGGAGGCTCCCAGCGTCCCGGAGCGGGCGACACCGGTTCCAGTGGCAGGTGGAGAGGAGGGGGCAACTCCAGACCCGATGCCCCAGGTGGCGATGGGGCGACCCGATCCTGCGGACCCGGGCAGTGGGGTGGGGAAGGGGGGGTGTGGCGGGGGATGGTCCCGGGGGAGGAGGGCCAGTTCCGGTCTCGGTGCTCAGTGGGGGTTTGATACGGCTGGAGTGGCGGCCCCGGTCAGTCGGTGAACCGCCGGCCGGAATCCGGCCCGCTTCGCTCCGGTGAACAGTACCTCAGCCGGCGGCGTCTTCGCTTCGTCCTCCTGCCAGCAGCGGGACGGAAGTGACGCCTCCTTCCTACCCCGCCACCCGCGATTGGTCGTCGTCCCATAGAAAGAAAGCTGGGGGCGGGACCGAGAGCCTCCCCCCCCCTGCTCGGATGAGAAGCAGCGCCTCCCCGCGCCCCTGCGGCTGGGAGGTCTCATTGCGTCTGGCCCAGGGAGTCGAGGAAGATCAAGAATCATATGTCGTGAAATTTGTTAACTATTCGGCTGCAGTACAATAAACTACATTATAAATAAGTATAGAAAAAATACCGAGCTACATTAACGACATACATGTCCACTAAATAGTTGTGTTCAATAGGTAGTGAAATAAAACATAAATTTTTAAAAAAGTATTGAAGTGACGTTCATGAATTCAATGTCCATTTAGGAATCAGATGACAGAGAGGAAGAAGCTGTTCCTGAATCGCTGAGTGTGTGCCTTCAGGCTTCTGTTCCTCCTTCCCGGTAACACTGTGAAGAGGGCATGATTTGGGTGGTTGGGGGCCCTTAATGATGGACACTACTTTCCTAAGGCATCGTTCTTTGAAGATATCTTGGATACTACAGAGGCTGGTAGCCTTGGTGGAGCTAATTTTACAAGTTTCTGACCCTTAGTCTGATCTTGTTAAGTAGATCCCAGAAAGAGGAGCATATGGGATGAGATTTGACACAGCGCACAATGCTGATAATGTTTAGGAAAGTATCTTAGATCAGCATTTGTGCCCAGTTCTGCACTGTCCAGCACCTCCATTGCCTGTACCCTCTGTGACAATATCTCTGAGGACAACATATTGATGCAGTTACAAACAAGGAAAGACAGCGGCTATACTTCATTAGGAGTTTGAGGAGATTTGATACGTCAGCAAACGCTCCAGCAAATCTATACAGGTATACCGTGGGGAGCATTCTAACTGTTTGCATCACCGTCTGGTATGGAGGGGCCACTGCACAGGATCAGAAAAAGCTGCAGAGGGTTGTGAACTCAGCCAGCTCCATCACGGGCACCAGCCTCCCCAGCACCCAGGATAATTTCAAAGGGCAATGCCTCAGGAAAGCAACACCCATCATCACGGACCCCCACCACCCAGGCCCTGCTCTCTTCTCACTGCTGCCATCAGGAAGGAGGTACGGGAGGCTGAGGTCCCACACCACCAGGTTCAGGTACAATAATTACCCCTCAACCATCAGGCTCCTGAATTAGCGTGGATAACTTCACTCACCCCAACGATGAACAGATTCCACAGCTACGGGCTCACTTTCAAGGACTCTCACAACTCATGTTCTCAATATTACTTATATATTATTAATATTATAAAGATTTTTTTGCATTCCTCTGCCCGCCCCCCCCCCCCCCCCACTGCCCATCCCATGGCTCTGTTGTGTCTTCTCTCTAGTCTGTTCCTGGCACTAAAGACTCAAAGTTCAAAGTAAGTTTATAATCAAAGTTTGTATACGTCACCCTGAGATTCATTTTCTTGCAGATGTTCACAGTAAAACAAAGAAATACAGTAGAATCAATGAAAGATGACGAACATGTTATGGTCCGGTCTGGAGCCCGCATTCCGGTTCTTGATCCAGTCCGCAGAACTCCGGACTCCAGGTCATGTAGCCATCCCTCCCTTCGCCCTTGAGCCCAAGTAGTCACACCCTGTGGATCATCGTGGCTTGTTTGGACTCAAGGAGGCGCACCTGATGCCCATCGGCTGGTGGTGTATATAGGGGGCTCTGGGACTGTAGAGTGGTGGTGGTTACAGTTACCCTTACCCTGGCTTGGAGTGCCCCTTGTTAAAGATGAGTTTTTTTGAGTAAGTCTGGCAGTCACCCTGGACCTAGTTCCCTTCCTATCCCTTGCCTCCATCGGGTAAGCCTGGCTGGGACTGCTGTTGCCTGGCGGGGGGACTCTGCCCCTTTCCATCCCTGGCTGCTGATGGGTTGTGCCCTGTAACCTACCCAGGTGTCCTGTGACCTGCTCAGGCCCCCGTGTTCCTACCTGGGAGGTCTGGGCCCTGCCTAGGAGTTACGTGGCCCACCCACTGAACTCCAAGATCCTGCCTTGCCCACCTGAACTCTGGGATCCTCCTTGCCTAAACTCTAAGACTCTCCTGGAACCCCAGAATCACCTTGAATGTCACGTCCCTTATGCACACCACGGTCACCACATCTTGTCTATCGTTTAGTTATTCCTGTCCTGCCCCTAGTACTTCAGTGCCTGCGCCCTGCACTTGGGTCCAGCCTCCTGTCCCCTTATGACAGAACAAGGACAAACAAGGTGTACCCAGTATGCAAAACAGGACAAACTGTGCATCCGTTAGTCTCGTGAGACCATGGATTTGCGCCTTGGAAGGTTTCCAGGGCACAGGCTGGGCAGGGTTGTATGGGAGACCGGCAGTTGCCCAAGCTGCAAGCCTTCCCCTCTCCACACCACCGATGTTGTCCAAGGGAAGGGCACTAGGACTCAAGCAGAGGTGCTTGGCACCAGTGTCGTCGCAGAGCAATGTGTGGTTAAGTGCCTAGACCGACGCCTTATCCACTAGGCCATGCGCCAATACAAACTGTGCAAATCAAAAAGAATAACAAATAATAAAAAAAAAAGTCACTAATAATTAAATACAGAGAACATGAGTTGCAGAGTCTTTGAAAGTGTGTCTGTAGGTTGTGGAGCCTTTCAGTGTTGAGGTCACTGAGTGTACGTTCGTCCTGTCAGCCTAACATCAGAAGTGGGGAAGATGCTAGAGTCCATTATTAACGAGGAAATAGTGGCATATCTAGATAGCAGTGATAGGATTGGGCCGAGCCAGCATGGATTTACCAAGGGCAAATCATGCTTGACTAATCTATTGGAGTTTTTCGAGGATGTAACCAGGAAGTTAGACAAGGGAGATCCAGTGGATGTAGTGTACCTCGATTTTCAAAAGGCATTTGATAAGGTCCCACATAGAAGATTGGTGGGTAAAATCAGAGCTCATGGCATTGGGGGGAAGATATTGACATGGATAGAAAACTGGTTGGCAGATAGAAAGCAAAGGGTAGCGGTGAATGGGTATTTCTCGGAATGGCAGGTGGTGACTAGTGGGGTGCCACAGGGCTCGGTATTGGGACCACAGCTGTTTACGATTTACATCAACGATTTAGATGAAGGCATTGAGAATAACATCAGCAAATTTGCTGATGATACTAAGCTGGGTGGCAGTGTGACATGTGATGAGGATAGTAGGAGAATTCAGGGTGACTTGGATAGGCTGAGTGAGTGGGCAGATACTTGGCAGATGACGTTTAATGTGAATTAGTGTGAGGTTATCCACTTTGGGAGTAAGAACAGGAAGGCAGATTATTATCTGAACGGTGTAGAGTTAGGTAAGGGAGAAATACAAAGAGATCTAGGAGTCCTTGTTCATCAGTCACTGAAGGTGAATGAGCAAGTGCAGCAGGCAGTGAAGAAGGCTAATGGAATGTTGGCCTTTGTTACAAAGGGAATTGAGTACAAGAGCAAGGAAATCCTTTTGCATTTGTACAGGGCCCTGGTGAGACCACACCTGGAGTACTGTGTACAGTTTTGGTCTCCAGGGTTAAGGAAGGACATCCTGGCTGTAGAGGACGTGCAGCGTAGATTCACGAGGATAATTCCTGGGATATCCGGACCGTCTTACGCAGAGAGGTTAGAGAGACTGGGCTTGTACACGCTTGAATTAAGGAGATTGAGAGGGGATCTGATTGCAACATATAAGATTATTAAGGGATTGGACAAGATAGAGGCAGGAAATATGTTCCAGATGCTGGGAGAGTCCAGTACCAGAGGGCATGGTGAATAAGGGGTAGGTCATTTAGGACAGAGTTAAGGAAAAACTTCTTCTCCCAGAGAGTTGTGGGGGTCTGGAATGCACTGCCTCGGAAGGCAGTGGAGGCCAATTCTCTGGATGCTTTCAAGATAGGTATCTTATGGATAGGGGAATCAAGGGATATGGGGACAAGGCAGGAACCGGGTATTGATAGTAGATGATCAGCCATGATCTCAGAATGGCAGTGCAGGCTCGAAGGGCCGAATGGTCTACTTCTGCACCTATTGTCTATTCTGCTGCTGTGGCCCATCTCCTTCCAGGCTGGATGTGATGTGTGTTCAGAGATGCTCTTTTGCACACCACTGTTGTAACGTGTGGTTATTTGAGTTGCTGTCACCTTCCTGTCAGCTTGAACCAGTCTGGACATTCTCCTCTGACCTCCCTCATTACCAAAGCTTTTTCACCCCCTGAACTGCCAATCACCGGATGTGTTTTGTTTTGTTTTTCGCACCATTCTCTGTTAACTCTAGAGACTGTTTTGAGTATAAGCAGTTTCTCAGATACTCTGGCACCAACAATCATTCCACGGTCAAAGTCACATTTCTTCCCCCATTCTGTTGTTTGGTCTGAGCAACAACTGAACCTCTTGACCATGTCTGCATGCTTTTATGCAGGCATGGTCAGCCCTCCGCCCCCCATCAGCTCCATCATATGGGGGGTAAATCACAACCGCTGATAACAGCAGACATATCTCCACTCTCAACTCTGTCACATTCTCCTCTACCCGCTCTCCGGGGTAAGCAATCTAGGGGGGGGGGGTCACTTCACCGCAGGGGGCTACTACCAAGGACTGTACCCTGCTGACGGTGCCCTCCCGCGCCTCCGACGTGTTCCCTTTTCCCGTATCTCTGTGACCAGCTCAACAAAAGATGAAGGGGGCGCGTCTTACGAGACTGTCGGAGACCCCAATAAATCCGGTCATGGGTCCGGGCGCCCCTGGCTATTTGGTCCATTCTTAACTGATCCGCCCCAGCCGCCTGAATGACCCCTCTGCGCCGCAAGCAGTTTAGCTGTCGCTCTAGCCGAAAAATAGAAGCAGAAAGCTTCTCCCCTTCTCCTGACGCACGTTCTGAAACCGCACCATGGGCTTGCTGTCGGGCCAAAAGCATTGTCCAGTGCTGGCTACGGGATAACGTCACCTGACATGCCCATTCAAACTTTCAGCCAATCCCCGTCGCTGTGCGTCATCAGCGCACGGCCACTCAGCTAAGAACTGAGATTCCCGCTCCGCCCAAGTCTCCCACTCCTTTCGGGCTGGCGTAATTCCAGAGAACGGGCTTCCAGAACCGGGACTTTGAACCTGGCTACTTTTGCCTTTATGTACCAGAGAGGTAAGGGCGGATACTACCTCGGAAATCTCACTCTCCCCTGAGGGGTGGGGACTTAGTAGACATTCCAAATCCGACCACTCCTTCCCCTCACCCCTCAGGAACGACAGAACCCTCCGCCCCCTCAGCGCTGGTCTGTATTAAAAGGGGAGCTGCACCGGCCACTCCGCCCACAATCGAATTAACAGGCGAATTAACAATTCATCCCGAGTACGAGTATCGACCCCACTGGTTCAGTTCTCAGGGTAATCACACAGCATCCAACGGAATCAATCCCCCACAATTGTAACCCTCGGTTCGGCTGGCAGCTTAATCGGGGGGAAGATAGCCCCCGGCCCGGCCAAGTTTAAGAAATCTCGTTTGGATGGAAGTTCGAGATCGATGTTCATGTGATCGAGGTTGGAGACTACCCTAACGGGAATATAAGGTGTTGTTCCCCCAACCTCACCACGACGGCGGAGGAAGCCGTGGATGGACATATCGAAATGGAAAGCGGGATCAAAATGGATGAGATCCCAGTTTTTCAGGCTGAGCGTAGGTGTCTGGGGAAAGGGCAGGTCTCCCAATCTGTGTCGGATCTCACCGACAGACAGGAGGCCACACCGGGAGCACTGGACACAGTATATGACCCCAACAGACTCACAGGTGAAGTGTCTGCTCACCTGGAAGGAGTGAATGATAGTGGGGGAGGAGGTGTAGCACTTGTTCCACTTGCAAGGGTAAGTGCCAGGAGGGAGATCAGTGGGGGAGGGGCGAATGGACAAGGGAGTCGCGTAGGGAGCGATCCAGAAAATGGGGGGGAGGGATAGATGTGCTTGGTGGTGGGATCCCATTGGAGATGATGGAAGCTAGGGTGAATTATGTGCTGGACGTGGAGGTTAGTGGGGTGGCAGGTGAGGATGGGGTAATAGCAGACGTGCGTGAAATGGAAGAGATGAGGTTGAGGGCAACGTTGATGGTGGAGGGAAGGAAGCCCCTTTCTTTGAAAATGGAGGACATCTCCTTCATACTAGAATGAAAAGCCTCACCCTGTGAGCAGAGGCAGAGGGATTGAGAGAAAGGGGTGGTGTTTTTACAAGTAACAGGGCGTGAACTTTGTGATATGGTGCAACTCAAACTACCTGCGTCTCAATATCACCAAGACCAAGGAGATGGTGGTGGACTTTAGGAGATCTAGGCCTCATATGGAGCCAGTGATCATTAATGGAGAATGTGTGGAGCAGGTTAAGACCTACAAGTATCTGGGAGTACAGTTAGACGAGAAGCTAGACTGGACTGCCAACACAGATGCCTTGTGCAGGAAGGCACAGAGTCGACTGTACTTCCTAAGAAGGTTGGCGTCATTCAATGTCTGTAGTGAGATGCTGAAGATGTTCTATAGGTCAGTTGTGGAGAGCGCCCTCTTCTTTGTGGTGGCGTGTTGGGGAGGAAGCATTAAGAAGCATTAAGAAGAAGGAAGGCGGGCTCTGTCGTGGGCAAAGTACTGGAGAGTTTAACATCGGTAGCTGAGCGAAGGGCACTGAGTAGGCTACGGTCAATTATGGATAACTCTGAACATCCTCTACATAGCACCATCCAGAGACAGAGAAGCAGTTTCAGCGACAGGTTACTATCAATGCAATGCTCCTCAGACAGGATGAAGAGGTCAATACTCCCCAATGCCATTAGGCTTTACAATTCTACCGCCAGGACTTAAGAACTTTTTAAAAGCTATTATTAATGCTTTTTGAGATAGTGATTTAGATGCATATCATATTTTTTACTGAGTTAAGTATTGTATGTAATTAGTTTTGCTACAACAAGTGTATGGGACATTGGAAAAAAGTTGAATTTCCCCATGGGGATGAATAAAGTATCTATCTATCTATCAGGTAGCTGCGAGAGTCCGTGGGTTTATAATAGACATCGGTAGATAAGCCATCTCCTGTTATGGTCCGGTTCTTGACCCGGTCCGCGGACTCCGGATCCTTCGACCGCCCCTCGTTTCGCCTTGAACTCAAATAGTCACACCTGAGGATCATCTTAGCATGTTCGGGCTCAAGGAGGCGCACCTGATGGCTTTCGGTTGGCTGTGAATATAAGGGGCTCTGAGATTGAGTATGGGGGGGGGGGGGGTCATCCTGTCCATCCCGGCTTGGAGTTCCACCGTAAACGACGAGTTCTGTGAGTGAGCGATGGACCGGGCTGCTCCGTAGCCCGCCCGAGTCTTCCGGCCACAGTGAGTCTTGAAGTCACCCTGGACTGAGCACCCTTACTACCCCCTGCCTCCGTCGGGTAAGCCAGGCCAGATTGCCATTGCCCGGCGGAGGACTCTGCCCCCTTCCTATCCCTCGCCTCCAATGGGTTGTGCCCCGCGACCTGCCCAGGCCCCCGTGTCCTGCCCAGGGGTTCTGCAGTCCGCCCAGGGGGCTGTCCTCCCAGCATTCCTAGTCCCAAGAACCCAGCCTCCAGCCAAGCCTCGAGGCCACCTTGGACCCCAAGATCTCTCGGAGCTCCACGGTCTCCACACCTTGTCCTATCCTTCAGCTTGTCCCGTCCTGCCCCCAGTACTTCAGTGCCTGCGTCCTGCATTTGGGTCCAGTCTCACGTCCCCTTATGACATCTCCAGAGATGGAGACAGAGAGAGGTAGAGAACGGAGAGGGAGGTGGCGGAGGGTAGGCTGGAAGTTGGAGGCAGAGTGGATGAAATCGACAAGTTCAGCACGGATGCTGGAAGCAGTACCAATACAGCCATCGCTGTAGCGTAAGGAAAGTGCGGGAGGCTTGGAACGTGGACTGTTCCACGTAACCAACGAACAGGCAGACATCGCTGGGACTGATGTGAGTGCGCATGGCTACACCTTTTGCTTGAAGGATGTGGAAGGAGCGAAATGACGGTACATCATTAAAGACCCCTTACACCATCTTCTGCCATCAGGAGCATCAAAACAAAAACCACAAGGCTACTAAACAGCTTCCTCCCACAGGCAGTCAGACTGCTAAATAGCTGCTCTACCCGACTCTGCTTTGGACACTTTTAACTTGCACTGGACACTTATAACTTGATTTTAACCGACGTGTGGCTGTTGTGTTTTTACTATTTATTGTTGCGTTTGTTTATGGGAAACGCTGTCTCATTTTTGCCCTGCAGAGCTGATGGATGGTTGGAATGACAATCAAGTTTTTGAATCTTGAAAGGAGAAATTATTTCGAGTGAGGATAAGCTCTGCGAGGTAGAAGAGAGTGGTGGTGGAGGGGAACTGGTTGGGTCTGGTGTCCAGAAAAAAAAACAGAGCTTTGAGGCCTTCCTGGTGGGGAGAGGGGGTTGCAGATGTACAAGCACTAAACATCCATAATAGTAAGATGATGGGGGCCGGGGAACCTGAAATCGTTGAAAAGATCCAGAGCGTGTGCAGAGTCATGGATGTAGGTGTGAAGGGACTGAACTAAGGGGACAGAACATTGCTGCTTGTCTCAAGTTTGCAAAAGTCTCTGGGACGTTGGTGGGCTTTCTTGCATGAACCGCTTGATTCAGATCCTTTCACAATGTTTCTATAGGATTAAGGTCAGGACTTTGACTCGTCCATTCCAAAACACTGATTTTCTTCTTTTTAACCATTCTGCTGTTGATTTACTCGTCATTCAGATCATTGTCTTAATTATCCAACTTAAGCTTCAGGTGACAGACCTCTACCCTGACATGCCCCTGTAAAATGTCTTAATACAATGTTGAATTCAAGATTGGGCCTGGATTGCAAAGCAGCCCCAAACCATGATGCTCCTTCCACCGTGCTTCACAGTTGGGATGAGGTTTTGGTTTTGGTGTGCAATGCCCTTTTCCCTCCAAACATATTGCCACAAAGTTCAACTTTTGTCTCATCTTCTACAAACTTCAGATGTGTGGCAATGTGTTTTTCTGGAGAGCGGTAGTTTCCTCCGTGATGTCCTTCCATGAACACCATCCTTCTTCCATGTTTTGTTTTGGTTGAGGCATGGTGCACATCGAGATCTTTCTTGAGAAGAGCAGGCTGTCAGTAACCTGACTTCGAGGTCTTTTTTATGGGGCAAGGCACCTCTCCAATCTCATTTCATTGATCGGAGCACCCAACTCCAAATAGCTTTTGTAGAAGGCATTACCATGTGGTTCACATACTTTTTCCAACAAATAACAGGTATTAGTGGATTATTTTTCTCAATAATGTTTTTTTGTGCTTTTTATTCAATTGGGTTCTTTTTATCTAGTTTTGGGTACACTTGTTCATTAAATATACATCTAATTGGCTAATCATCTGCACAAAAGCTTACTGATGTGATCAAGCAGTTCAGTTCAGACCAAACTGAGCAGTCGTGATTTTAAGTCATATTTATGCAGAAATAGAGAAAATTCTACAGCACTGTAGAACACTACTGTAGCTGGAAGAGTTTGTGGAGGCATTATATTGGTGACTTCAAGAATCACTAGATTCTGCTCGATTCTAGAGGACAAGTTTGCAAATGTCATTCCATTCTTCAAGGGGAGGCAAAAGAGAAGAAATTATAGGCCAGTTAGCCTGACCTCAGCAGCTGAGAAGAAACAAGCCAAGGATGAGGTTTTGGAGTACCTGGGAGATGCATGATAAAATAGGCCAGAGTCAGCATGGTTTTAAGGGAAAATCTTGCCTGACTAATCTGGTGAAATTCTTTGCGGAGGTAGCAGACAGGTGAGACAAGAGTCATTGGATGATGCGATTTTTGGAAGACGGTTGACAGCATACATGACGCTGTTTAACGGAGGCCCACAGCATTACACTGGTGATTCTAGTGTGGATAGAGGATTGGTCAAGTGGCAAAAGGCAAAGAGCGTTATTAAAGGGGACCTTTTGTGGTTAGCACTAGTGGTGTTTGCAGGACTCCATTTTATACTCAATGGCCACTCTGTTATCTCCCGTACCCCTAATAAAGTGGCAGGGCGCACACTCGCAGTCTTCTGCTGCTGTACCCCAACCACTTCGTTTAATTTATGCATTCAGAGATGCTCTTCAGCACACCAGAACTGTAACTTGTGGTTTTCTGTGTTAGTTGCCCTGTGTTGTGTTACCTGAACCAGCCTGGCTGTTCTCCTCTGACTGCTCAGCCATTGTTTGGTCTGAACTGAACTGCTTGACCATGTCAGTTAGCTTTTGTGCAGATGATTAGCCAATTAGATGTATATTTAATGAACAAGTGTACTCAATAAAGTGTATTTCAGACAGCATTGTGGGCAAGTTTGCAGATGATACAAAGGTAGGTGGAAGGGCAGGTAGAGTTGAGGAAGCAAGGAGTCTGCATGACTCATGAGCGTAGGCAAATTGGCAGATGAAATATATAGGGAAATGCATTGGTAGAAGGAATAAAGGCAGATTACTTTAATTCTGCTCCTGTCTCTCATGGACTTCCAGGGCACAAAAGGATATGGGGAGAAGGCAGGAGATTGGGGCTGAGGAAGAAAATGGATCAACCATAATGAAATGGTGGGAGACTCACCCAATTCTGCTCTTACATCTAATGGTTCAAGACCAAGGTGCAAAGGGACTTGGGCATCCTCATACAGGACAAAATGGACACAGCAGGGAAGTGACTGGATAGAAAAACTGAGGGTAAACCATCTCATGCGGTCAGGACAGTTGGGGGGGGGGGGGGAATTCTGTTCGCAGGTCAGTTCTACAACACTCTTCTGCCCAATTCATCCACGCTGACCACCAGACGGGGAGGACGATACCATTCAGCCTGCTGCATCATTATCATGGCTGATCCATTTCCCTCAGCTCCATCCTCCTGCCTAACCATCAACCTATCAATCCCCAATATACTCAATAACCTGGCCTCCACCACCATCTATGGTAATGAATTCCAGATTTACCACCTTCTGGATAAAGAAATGGCTCCTCATCTGTTCTAAATAGATGCCTGACTATTCTGACGCTGTGCCCTCTGGTCCTAGACTCCCCCCACAAGAGAACATCCTCTTCACATCCACTGTATTGTGGCCTTTCAACATTCAATGGGATTTAATGACACCCCCCCCCCCCCACGTTCTTCTAAACTCCAGTGTGTGTGTACAGGCTGAAAGCCACCATTCACTGCATATATAACCCAGAACCACTCTCGTGAACCTCCTCTGAACCCTCTCCACTATCAGTCAGCAGATCCTTTCTCAGCCAAGGGGCCCAAAACTGCTCACAATACAAGTCAGTCCTCACCAGTACTTTATAAATAAAGTCTCAACATAACTTCCTCGATTTTGTATTCTGGCCTTCTGGAAATTAATGCTAACATCACATTTGCCTTCCTAACCACCAACTGAAAACTGCAAATTAACCTTCAGGAAAAGCTGTATGTCCAAGTCCCTTTGTACCCCCCCCCCTTTAAAAAAATTCTCCCCATTGAGAAGTCTGTTTATTCCTGCTCCCCAAGAGCTGACCATGCACTTCCCAACACTGTATTCCAGCTGCCACTTCTTTGCCCAATCTTACCTGCAAATCCTTCTGTAGCCTCTCCACTTTCTCATTAACTCCCCTCTCCCCCTCCAACTTCGTATTGTCTCAAACTTCACAAAGCCATCAATTCCATCATCCAAATCATGGACATACAATGCAAAAAAAAGTGGCCCCAATACTGACCGCTGTGGAACACCACAGGCTCCAAGCTGCCTCATGTGCAGCACCTCCTCAAACACCTTCAATATTTGTCCACGCTAGACCTTCCTCGCCCCAATTTAGGGTGAGGGGGGTGTAAATCAACTTGAAACCCATCTGAAAATTGAAGGGTCTGGATGCAGGGCTCCCAACCTGGAGTGCACTGACCGCTTGCTTAATGGTATTGACCCATGCCATTATAAAAGTTGCCCCCCCCCCCCACCACCAGTCAGGATAGAGAGAACATAGAAAGGACGTTCCAGCAGTGGGGGAATCTAGGACCATACAGCAGCACCTCAGAATTGAGGGCTAGCCTTCAGGACAGACATGAATTTCTTTAGCCAGAGGGTGGTGGATCTATGGAATTCATTGCCACAGATGGCTGGAGGTCAAGACACCATGTATTTAAAGAGGAGGTTGATATGATTAGCCAGGAAGGGGATAGTTACAGGGAGAAGGCAGACGAGTGTGGTTGGGGCTAAAATAAACCAGCAATGATGGAATAGCAGAGCAGACTTAATAGGCCAAATGCCCCAACTCTGCCCATGTCTTTGCCTCAAGGCGAAACCCCCCCAAACCACGTACCTGTCGAAGCATTTTCAAAAATGCGATTGTACTCATCGTACGACCTTCTCCCGCAGCTCGTCCCACATCCCCACCACCCCCTCAGGTCACTTAAATCTTTCATCTTCACCTTGAACCTCTGCTCTCTGGGGTAAAAACACCGCGACCATCCACCTCACCTACACCCCTCAGCCTGCTTCACACCATGTAAAACAGTCGCAGCCTCTCCTTGTAAATGAAACCCTCAGTCCCAGTAACATCCTGTGGAGCTTCCTTAAGTACGCCAGTCAGAACTGCAAACGCGACTGTGCACACATCTCCTCACGCATGCCCAGCCAGTCCCCACGAATAGACTGCGACACACCAACACAATCCCACCCCAGTCACCCTGTGGAAGTCAGTCAGACTCGGGGAAGAGATGGATCAAACAGTTTATTCAGTGGAAAGGGCAGGCTCTGCTCTCACGCATACAGGGCCTTCCAGGCAATTAGTGGACCCCGGTTGGGGATATATTTGACTCCACAGCCGTCAGGAATCAGCCGCTTCTCTGCCACCATCCCGTCAAAGTCCTCTGTGTTGAACTTTGTGAAACCCCACTTCTTGGAGATGTGGATCTGACGGGGGAAGGAAGAGTTAGAGAACGTGCCAGAGAACACACCCCGTCCCACCAGCCCCTGAACACCCCTCACCTTTTGCCGGCCTGGAAACTTGAACTTGGCCCTGCGCAGAGCCTCGATGACGTGCTCCTTATTCTGTGTCTTGGTGCGCACTGACATGATGACCTGGCCGATGTTTACCCGGGCCACGGTGCCCTGGGGCTTCCCAAACGCACCCCGCATGCCTGTCTGAAGCCTGGAATGGAGAAGATTAATCAGTCTTCACACCCTGACAAAATCTGACCACAACCAGCCAATGACCAGCCTCCCCATGCACCCCATCCAGCGACCATTATCACCGTGTCCCAGAGGTCCCTTTAAACGCCCGGCACTGAATCACAGCCGGGCGCATACACAACCAAAGACTTGCTGTCCGCAGCCATTGCACACCGGTACCCAACTGTGATGGGAGCCGGTCGGCTTAATTGACTGCGATCGGTCGGGGGAGGAGACGGGAGGAAGCCTCACCTATCGGCTCCGGCGCAGGACAACATCTTGTTGATGCGGATGACGTGGAAGGGATGCAGCCGCATACGAATGTGGAAGCCGTCCTTGCCGCAGGTCTTCACCATGTACTTGTTGGCACAGATACGGGCCGCCTCCAATGCTGGGGGTGGGGAAGACAGTGGGTAAATGGAATTGACGGGTAATGGGGCAAGAGAGGGGGAGGAGACCAACAAGAGTCGAGGAGGGGTGGGAAGAAGACAACCAAGGCGGGGGAAGATGCTGAACCTAACTCTAAAGCCCTGCTTAGACCACACTGGCAATATTGTGTTTGGGTCTGGTCACCTCATTATAGGAGAGACGTAGGTTTGGAGTGATTTACCAGGCTTCCAGGATTAGAGATCAAGTGGACAGCCAAGGTGGAAATGACCAATACAAACAAGCCCATTTTTTATAATGATTTAAGTGAAGTATAGGGGCAAAGTTTTTTTTAAAATAGAGTGTAGTGACGGTGTAGAACGCCTTGCCACAGGTGATGGTTGAGGCAGATATACCAAGGGTATTTAACTTAAATAGAAATATATGATGAATGGTACACTACACGGGAAGGATGGATCAGTTGATTTACAATTAGTTTAAAAGCTCATACATTGCAAGCCAAAGGTACTGTACTATTCTATGTTTAACAATAACTGTTTATGTTCAAACCACCAATGGGAAAGGGACCAGAACCAGTTGTATCTGCCCACACATAGGCCATTACACAGGGCAGCAGCCCCTCGAGTGGAAGAAAAACTTTGCCCCTGAACAGTCTGGTCCCAAGTGTCACAGACCCACCGACTGACCGGCCGCACACCCCTCACCCACCTTCAGACGACAGCTGCTCGTACTCGTCGGACACCATGTGGCCACAGAGCGGGAACTCGTCCACCTTGGCCTTCTTGCGGCCCAAGTCAAAGATCCGGATCTTTGGGTCTGGGGGGGTAAGGAGGAGAGGAGAATGATGTCTCACCCAGCCATGCACACCCACCCCACGTGACCAAGCACTGCCCCTGTAACCCAGATCACCATCCCTCAGTGCAACTTCCCCTGTTCCCAGGTATGCTGGTTCACCATTCCCTTCACACCCATGCAAATGGCACTGTTCTCCACCCTCTCCCAGCATACATACCTGGGACACCACGGCAGAACCGTGACTTGGGATACGGCTTGTTCTTGCAGTATCTGTAACTGAGATGCAGGGAGTTAGTTGTTAAAGAGTGCCTGACCTCTTGGCCCATCATACCACTGTCCTCTTTCCACCCCTCTGCCCCCCCCACCTCCACCCAGGATCTCCCCTGAGGAGTCAGTCCTGGGGCCCACATAGCCCCTTCCTCCACGAGTGGTCCCAATCATGACCCCTCAACTCCCTCCCTCCAAATGATCCTGCATCCAAAGCCCGTCCCCCACTCAACCCCAGCGTGACCCTTCGATCTCCCATGAATGGTCCTGGGGCCAAACCACGCCCCACTTCCGGGTAGCCTGTGGGTTGAGGAACGTGACCCCCTAACCCCCACCCACCCCCCCCCCCACATCGGTCCTGCGGTCAACCAATAGCCCCGCCCCCACTCACCATCGCGCGGGTCGGCGGCCCATCGTGCCTCGCGCTGTGGAAGAGATTAACATCAATTAGTGACGTCGGCGAGCTTCTTACCCCCCCCCCCCCCGCAAAAACCCCGTTCTGCCTCCGTGGAAACTCCTTCCATAGCCCACCCCGCGCACCGTGACCATGCGAACCCCCTCCCCAGTCCCGCTCGGTCTCCATGGAGACAGCTTTATTCCCCCCCCCCACACACACAACAACCCGGCGAGCTCCGCTCACCTCGCGCTCCGCAGCGAAAGAGAGCACACGGGGCCCGCGCCGCCTATAAGAGCCCGAGCCCACTTCCGGCCACGCCTCACTTCCGCCGCCGGCTCGCCTTCACCGATACCATTATATTTTTAAACCCCAGCATCTGAACGAAAATCGCGCCCGCACTCGGGTCCGTCCGCGGAGTTTCGTTATTTAAAATAAAATCGGAGTTTCGAGACGTCATCCAAACGGCAGCTCATCGCCATCCGGCGGATGTGGGGCAGTTGGCGGAGTGGCGGAAGTGGGGCTGTATGCGCGGAGAGGGGCAGAGTTACCGGAAGTGACGCTAGCGGGGCGGAAGCCGTTCTGATGACGTGCCCTGACATGGCGGCTGAGGGACTTGGCGAAAGATGTGGCCGTCGTTATGGGGCAGAAAATTTCTAAACAGTTTTAATCATCTTAAAGGCTTATTGAACAATATAACTTTCAGAAATAGAACCAAATGTGTTCCTTGACAGGGGTTCGGGGTGGACGTGGCCTCAGGGGAGGTTACATAATACGATCTGTATTATGTCCAGTGAAAACCTCTGCCCATTATATTTAGCATTTCATTAAACAGTGCACTGATAGAATAATTACAAAGCAGAATAAGTGTTACAGTTACAGAGAAAGTGCAGTACAGGTAGACAAAAAGTGTCAGATCATAACGAGGTAGATTGTGAGGCCGATGTCCTCACAGTCGCCCCAGGATACAATAAAATACTTCAGAATCAGGTTTAATATCATTTGTGTATGTCGTGAAACTTGAAGTTTTCAGCAGCAGTACAATGCACTACATGATAACTACAGAAATGAAAGTTCTGAATTACAGTAAATATATGAAGATGTATAATATATATAAGTAGTGCAAAATAGAAATAAAGAGATGAGGTAGTGCTCATAGATTCAATGTCCTTTTAGAAATCAGATGGCAGAGGGG
The DNA here is from genome assembly GCF_048418815.1 of Hemitrygon akajei. Classification (NCBI taxonomy): domain Eukaryota; kingdom Metazoa; phylum Chordata; class Chondrichthyes; order Myliobatiformes; family Dasyatidae; genus Hemitrygon; species Hemitrygon akajei. The sequence goes on from NC_133147.1 coordinate 52,083,096, forward strand.
AAGAAGCTGTTCCTGAATCACTGAGTGTGTGCCTTCAAGCTCCTGTACCTCCTTCCTGACGGTAGCAATGAGAAAAAGTGCATGTCTTGGTGGTTGATGCCCCTTAATGATGGACACGTTGTTCTTTGAAGATGTCCTGGGTACTACAGAGGCTGGTGCCCATGATGGAGATGGCTGAGTTTAAAACTCTCTGCGGCTTATTTCGGTCCTATGCGGCAGCCCTCCCATACCAGACAGTGAAGCCTGTCAGAATGCTCTCCGCGGTCCGTCTACTTCTGCACCTATTGTCTATTGTAGAAATCTCTGACTGTTTTGGGTGAATATACTAAATCTCTTTGTCTTTGTAACTGCATCAATATGTTGGAACCACATTAGGTCCTCGGAGATATTAACACCCAGGACCTTATACGTCGATAAAAATAATCTGTAAATTGATAGACACCATGTTGTGTAACTTTTTATGGAAAAACAAAGTTCATTATATTTTTTAAAATCTGCTGTCATGAATAGTTATGATAAGGGGGTTCTAAATTTTCTTGATCTTGACAATCTTAATCATACTTTTTAAATTAATTGGAATAAACAATTACTACATAATCCTACTTCTATATGGAATTGTATCCCTTCTTTTGTCTTTTCCCAGGTTGATGAATTGAATTTTTTTCTTTTATGTAATTACAAAACAGACAAAGATCCTCTGCGTTTTTCTCAGTTTCATAAACAGATGCTCTTATCTTGGTCTTTGATTTACAAACAGAATATCTCTCCACAAAGTCACTTTATCTGGAATAACCACAAGATAATTATAAGAATACATCTTTGTTTTATAAAGATTGGTTTGATAATAATATTTTGTTAGTTAAACAGTTATTTGATTCAAGTGGTACTTTTTTGAGTTATACTGAGCTTTAATCCACCTTTGAATTTCCTGTGACTCCAAAAGAACTTGCTGCTGTTATGGTTGCAATTCCCTCTGGTGTAATTACGTTGTTTAGAAATACATCATATTCGGTAGTTGATTACCCAGCTTGGATCCATCCAGTACAGCTGTAGGAAAGATTTGTTTTCCTCCATCTTTAAAAACAATAATAAAGGTATTAGAAGTTTGTTTCAAAAAGACATTACCTCTATTCCTATGGCTGTAGATTTTTGGAATAGTCGCTTGGGTGAAGGAGTATTTGGGGCTTATTTAATTATTTTTTATTGAGGAATTAAATTAAAGAAATTTCATTTAATATTATACATAGATATTATCCAACCAATGTTTATTTGACAAGGTTTAATTCTGACATTGAAACTACCTGTTCTTTTTGTGTTTATATCCAGATGATTTATTTCATCTGTTTTGGGATTGTGAATGTGTTAAAACATTTTGGGTTGATGATTGTCGGTTTATAGATCAATATATCAATGTGGATTTTACTTTTTGTTTTGAAAATGTCTAATTTGGGTTTACTAATAATACCAAATCTCATAGGGATCATTTCTTTATCTCAAATCTTTTGTCAATTTACAGCAAATGTTATATCCATAAATGCAAATACAGCAATAATTCATTTATATTTTTTATGTCAGACTTCAAACTGTACGTTAGTACTGTGAAAACTTCACATAACCAGAAAGCTGTAAAGACTGTACAAATTTGTCAACGTTTCGGGTTATCTCTGTAAATGTTTTTGCTTTGTGATTCCTTTTAGATATAGTTCCTTCTGTCCAAAAGTATTTAGAGTGGATTTTCTTGTTTATTTGTATATTTAAAGTTAACAGTTATATATTTGTTGCTGCTTAAGTGTGATTCCCTGGCTTTGTTAGCATATGTTTAGTGTTTTTGTTTGTGTTCAATAAAAAATTTTTTAAAATATTAACACCCAGGAACTTCAAATTTCTCACCTTCTCCACTTCTGATCCCAGTACAAGGACGGGTGTGTGTTCCCTCATCTTCACCATTCTGAAGTCCACAATCAGTTCTCTGGTCTTACTGACACTGAGTGCCAGGTTGTTGCTGTGACACCACCCAACTAGCTGGTTTCTCTCGCTCCTGTATATTGTTACAAAGGATGAACAACTCTGATGGGCAGAAGGGGGCTGAGTTGCTCATGCCCCCCCCTTTGGAGAATCGCAAACCGTTACTATTTTGATGCTGCTAACAAGAGGGTAAGAGAGACAAAAGAGAACATGCAAGGACAATAGCTGTCACTGTTTGATCGCTCTCTCTCTCTCTCTCTCTTTCCAACAATTACAACACATCAACCAACAACTACCTCAGCCTGCATGAACTGAACTTTATATTTCCATGTGACAATTCATTATCCCCTAGACATCGTTAGAGCTTGTTTATTATTGATTATTATTATACCCACACTTGTAGGTTTAGTATTGCCAACGTGTATTATCTGTATATTTGCATTGATATTGTTTTGTATATTTTACTAATAAACACTATTTGAAAATAGCACCACCAGACTCCAACGGACACTTCTATCTTTGCTGGTCAGACACCCAGTTACGGGGTACCTAACAATGTCGTCTTGTCACTGTAATCTTAAAACTGCGGGGTAGTTCTCCTGTACTGCCCAGAAATTCGTTTTCTTGTGGGCATTCACAGGAAAGCAAAGAAATACAAGAGAAACAGTGAAGAACTACACACAGGCAACGGCTGACAAACAACCAATGTGCAGAAGAAGACAAACGCTGCAAATTAAAAATAAGACTGAGAACGAGAATTGTCAAGTCTTCCAAGGTGGGTCCATGGGCTGTGGAGTCGGTTCAGTGTTGAGGTGAGTGAAGGAGATGGGCTGGACTTTAGCAAGACAAAGCCAGCACTGCTCCCTGTTACTACTGATGGTGGGGATGTGGTGAGGACCTGCCAGTAGCCGGGGGTGCACCTGGAGTGCAGCACCAACACAGAGGCTGTGAGAAAGGCCAGAGTCACCTCGACCTCCTGAGGAGACTGAGGTCCTTTGGCGTCTGCAGGCCTCCCCTTCACACGTTCTACCAGGCTGTTGTCACCAGGACAATCTTCTATGCGGTGCTGTGCTGGACCAATGGCATCAGCATGGACAATGCCAACCGGCTCAGTAAACTGATTAGAAAGGCTGGCTCTGTTATAGGAGTCAAACTGGACGCACTGGAGGCTGTGGTAGATCAAAGGACCCTACGGAAAACCCCGGCAATTCTGGACAATGTTTCTCACCCTCTGCGAGCCACCTTGGCTGAAGAGAGGAGCACGTTTAGTAATAGACTAAGAGAACTGCTCTGCTCCAAAGAGCGATATATGAGGTCATTCATACCCTCGGCCATTAGGCTCCATAATGAGTCAACCTATAGCCGGGGAAGCGATGACCCTCCTTCCTGTTAGGCTGTTTAAGGTAATTTATTTTTAAATATTTTTCTTACTTCTCTTTTAATATTTGTCTTTCCGTGCTATATATGTATTATATACTTGCAATGCTGCTTTGACTTTGTAATTTCCTTTGGGATCAATAAGGTATCTATCTGTCCACGCCGGTTCAGGAGCCTGATGGTTGAGGGGTAATAACTGTTTCTGAACCTGGTGGTGTGGGACCTGAGGCTCCTGTACCTCCTTCCTGATGGTTGAGGGTGTAATAACTGTTCCTGAACCTGGTGGTGTGGGACCTGAGGATCCTGTACCTCCTTCCTGATGGTTGAGGGGGTAATAACTGTCCCTGAACCTGGTGGTGTGGGACCTGAGGCTCCTGTGCCTCCTTCCTGATGGTTGAGGGGGTAATAACTGTCCCTGAACCTGGTCATGTGGGACCTGAGGCTCCTGTACCTCCTTCCTGATGGTTGAGGGTGTAATAACTGTTCCTGAACCTGGTGGTGTGGGACCTGAGGATCCTGTACCTCCTTCCTGATGGTTGAGGGGGTAATAACTGTCCCTGAACCTGGTGGTGTGGGACCTGAGGCTCCTGTGCCTCCTTCCTGATGGTTGAGGGGGTAATAACTGTCCCTGAACCTGGTCATGTGGGACCTGAGGCTCCTGTACCTCCTTCCTGATGGTTGAGGGTGTAATAACTGTTCCTGAACCTGGTGGTGTGGGACCTGAGGATCCTGTACCTCCTTCCTGATGGTTGAGGGGTAATAACTGTTCCTGAACCTGGTGGTGTGGGTCCTGAGGCTCCTGTACCTTCTTCTTGATGGTTGAGGGGTAATAACTGTTCCTGAACCTGGTGGTGTGGGACCTGAGGATCCTGTACCTCCTTCTTGATGGTTGAGGGGTAATAACTGTTCCTGAACCTGGTGGTGTGGGTCCTGAGGCTCCTGTACCTCCTTCTTGATGGTTGAGGGGTAATAACTGTTCCTGAACCTGGTGGTGTGGGACCTGAGGCTCCTGTATCTCTTCCCCAATGGCAGCAGTGAGAAGAGAGCGTGGCCTGGGTGGTGGGGATCCTTGATGACGGATGCTGCTTTCTCGTGGCAGCGTTCCCTGTAGATGTGCTCAGGGGTGGGGAGGGCTTTTGCCCGTGATGGACTGGGCTGTGTCGGACACTTTCTGTAGACCTCTCCGTTCTTGGTGTTTCCATACCAGTCAGGGTTCTCTCCACTGCGCATCTAGAAAAGTTTGTCAGAATTTTAGCGGACACGTCGATTCTAAACAAACTTCTCAGAGAGTAGAGGAGATGTCTTTGCCTGCTCCAAGCCGTCCTTAGCGGCTGGTGGGAGGCACTTCCAGGCTTCTGTATCTTCTGCCTGAAGGGAGCGGGAAGCAGAGAGAACATCCAGGGCAGGTGTGGGGTTTTCGATTCTGCCGGCTACTTTACCGAGACAGTGGGAAGCGTCGGCAGAGTCCGCGGAGGGGAGGCTGGTTTCCGTGATGAGCTGAGCCGTGTCCACAACCCTCTGCGGTTTCTTGCAGTCTGCACTGAAAACTGATGAGGACTCGATGCTCTCAACCCCCCCCCCGACCTCAGCACTGTTGATGTGGGCAGCTTTATAGAACGGTGGGGGGCGGGAAGTAGAGGGAGTCACAGTAAGAGGGCTTTCGCTCAATGAGGCTTCGGTGATAATGGGTCGAGGCGAGGTAAAGTTACTTGTGAAGGATAGGAACAGGAAGCATGTGTGTGAGGCCAGTGTTCTGTGCTCGGCGTCAGAAGCGTGAAGTCCGGGAGGCTCCCAGCCTCCTGGACGGCCACATCTGCACCAGGTGCTCCTTAGGGACCGGGTTAGGGAACTGGAGATGCAGCTCGATGACCTTCGACTGGTCAGGGGGAGTGAGGAGGTGATGGAAAGGAGTTATAGACAGGTAGTCACTCCGGGGCCTGGGGAGACAGATAAGTGGGTAACTGTCAGGAGAGGGAGGGGCAGGAGTCAGATACTAGACAGCACCCCTGTGGCTGACCCCCTTGACAATAAGCACTCCTGTTTGAGTACTGTGGAGCGGATACTGGCCCTATGACTCAGAAGGGTTGGGAAAGGAAGAGGAAGGCAGCAGTGACTGGGGACTCTATAGTCAAGGGGGTCAGACAGGTGATTCTGTGAACGCAGGAAAGAAACGCGGATGGTAGTTTGCCTCCCAGGTGCCAGGGTCCGGGATGTTTCTGATCGTGTCCAAGATATCCTGCAGTGGGAAGGAGAACAGCCAGAGGTCGTGGTACATACTGGTACCAACGACATAGGCAGGAAAAGGGAGGAGGTTCTGAAAACAGACTACAGGGAGTTCGGAAAGAAGTTGAGAAGCAGGACCGCAAAGGTAGTAATCTCGGGATTACTGCCTGTGCCACGTGACAGTGAGTATAGGAATAGAATGAGGTGGAGGGTAACTGCGTGGCTGAGTGATTGGAGCAGGGGGCAGGGATTCAGATTTCTGGATCATTGGGATCTCTTTTGGGGCAGGTATGACCTGTACAAAAAGGACGGGTTACATTTGAATCCCAGCGGGACCAATATCCTGGCAGGGAGGTTTGCTAAGGCTATTGGGGAGAGTTTAAACTAGAATTGCTGGGGGTGGGAACCGAACTGAAGAGATGGAGGAAGGGGCGGTTGGCTCACAAATAGGGAAAGCTTGGAGACAGTGCGAGAGGGAGGATAGGCAGGTGATAGAGAAGAGACGCACTCAGACCGATGGTTTGAGATGTGTCTATTTTAATGCAAGGAGTATTCTGAACAAAGCAGATGAGCTTAGATCATGGATCAGTACTTGGATTACAGAGACTTGGATGGCTCAGGGGCAGGAATGGTTACTTCAAGTACCGGTTTTCAGATGTTTCACAAAGGATAGGGAGGGAGGCAAAAGAGGTGGGGGAGTGGCACTGCTGATCAGAGATAGTGTCACGGCTGCAGAAAAGGAGGAAGACATGGAGGGATTGTCTACTGAGTCTCTGTGGGTGGAAGTTAGAAACAGGAAGGGGTCAATAACTCTACTGGGTGTTTTTTATAGACCACCCAATAGTAACAGGGACATCGAGGAGCAGATAGGGATACAGATTCTGGAAAGTGTAATAATAACAGGGTTGTCGTGATGGGGGATTTTAATTTCCCCAATATTGATTGGCATCTCCCTAGAGCAAGGGGTTTAGATAGGGTGGGGTTTGTTAGGTGTGTTCAAGAAGGTTTCCTGACACAATATGTAGATAAGCCTACAAGGGGAGAGACTGTACTTGACCTGGTATTGGGAAATGAACCTGGTCAGGTGTCAGATCTCTCAGTGGGAGAGCATTTTGGAGACTGTGATCACAATTCTATCTCCTTTACCATAGCATTGGAGCAGGATGGGGACAGACAAGTCAGGAAAGTGTTTAATTGGAGTAAGGGAAAATATGAAGCTATCAGGCAGGAACTTAGAAGCATAAATTGAGAACAGATGTTCTCAGGGAAATGTATGGCAGAAATGTAGCAAATGTTCAAGGGAAATTTGTGTGGTGTTCTGCATAGGTACATTCCAATGAGACAGGGAAAGGATGGTAGGGTACAGGAACCATGGTGTACAGAGGCTGTTGAAAATCTAGTCAAGAAGAACAGAAAAGCTTATGAAAGGTTCAGAAAACTAGGTAATGATAGAGGTCCAGCAGATTCTTCACATTCTACAAGTATTTGAAGAACAAGAGGATAAGACGTGAGAGAATTGGACCAATCAAGTGTGACAGTGTAAAAGTGTTAAAGGAACTGGAGGAGGTAGCAGAGGTACTTAATGAATACTTTGCTTCAGTATTTACTATGGAAAAGGATCTTGGTGATTGTAGGGATGACTTACAGTGGACTGAAAAGCTTGAGCATATAGACGTTAAGAAAGAGGATGTGCTGGAGCTTTTGGAAAGTATCAAGTTGGATAAGTCACGTACTGGACAAGATATACCCCAGGGTACCGTGGGAGGCGAGAGAGGAGATTGCTGAGCCTCTGGCAATAATCTTTGCATTATCAATGGGGACTGGAGAGGTTCCGGAGGATTGGAGAGTTGCAGATGTTGTTCCCTTATTCAAGAAAGGGAGTAGAGAGAGCCCAGGAAATTATAGACCAGTGAGTCTTACTTCAGTGGTTGGTAAGTTGATGGAGAAGATTCTGAGAGGCAGGATTTATGAACAGTTGGAGAGGCATAATATCATTAGGAATAGTCAGCAAGGCTTTGTGAAAGGCAGGTCGTGCCTTACGAGCCTGATTGAATTTTTTGAGGATGCGACTAAACACATTGATGAAGGTAGAGCCATAGATGTAGTGTATATGGATTTCAGCAAGGCATTTGATAAGTTACCCCATGCAAGGCTTATTGAGAAAGTAAGGAGGCATGGGATCCAAGGGGACCTTGCTTTGTGGATCCAGAACTGGCTTGCCCACAGAAGGCAAAGAGTGGTTGTAGACGGGTCATATTCTGCATGGAGGCCGGTGACCAGTGGTGTGCCTCAGGGATCTGTTCTGGGACCCCTACTCTTTAAGATTTTTATAAATGACCTGAATGAAGAAGTAGAAGGGTGGGTTAGTAAGTTTGCAGATGACACAAAGGTTGAGGGTGTTGTGGATAGTCTGGAGGGCTGTCGGAGGTTACAGCGGGTCATTGATAGGATGCAAAACTGGGCTGAGAAGTGGCAGATGGAGTTCAACCAGATAAGTGTAAAATGGTTCATTTTGGGAGGTCAAATGTGATGGCAGGATATAGTATTAATGGTAAGACTTGGCGGTGTGGAGGATCAGAGGGATCTTGGGGTCTGAGTCCATAGGACACTCAAAGCAGCTGCGCAGGTTGACTCTGTGATTAAGAAACCATACGGTGTATTGGCCTTCATCAATCGTGGGATTGAGTTCAGGAGCCGAGAGGTAATGTTGCAGCAAAATAGGACCCTGGTCAGACCCCACTTGGAGTACTGTGCTCAGTTCTGGTCAGAGGAGATTTACAAGGATGTTGCCTGGATTGGGGAGCATGCCTTATGAGAATAGGTTGAATGAATTTGGCCTTTTCTCCTTGGAGCGACGGAGGAGGAGAGGTGACCTGAGAGAGGTGTATAAGATGATGAGAGGCATTGATCATGTGGATAGTCAGAGGCTTTTCCCCAGGGCTGAAATGGCTAACACGAGAGGGCACAGTTTTAAGATGCTTGGAAGTAGGTACAGAGGAGATGTCAGGGGTAAGTATTTTCATGCAGAGTGGTGAGTGTGTGGAATGGGCTGCCAGCAACAGTTGTGAAGGTGGATACGATAGGGTCTTTTAAGAAACTCCTGGACAGGTACATGGAGCTTAGAAAATTAGAGGGCTATGGGTCACCCGAAGTAATTTCTAAAGTAAGTACTTGTTCGGCACAGCATTGTGGGCCGAAGGGCCTGTATTGTGCTGTAGGGTTTCTTTGATTCTAGACAGGGGCATGTGCACCATTCCCCCTTCCTGAAGTCAACAGCCAGCTCCAGTGTTTTGCTGACACAGACAGAAAGGTTGCTAGCACCTCAACGTGAGGGTCGAATCTGAAGACACAGTACAGGGTTAACGGCAGGATTCACTTTGGAAGGTCGAGCCTGAAGACACAGTACAGGGTTAACGGCAGGATTCGCTTTGGAAGGTCGAATCTGAAGACACAGTACAGGGTTAACGGCAGGATTCGCTTTGGAAGGTCGAGCCTGAAGACACAGTACAGGGTTAACGGCAGGACTCACTTTGGAAGGTCGAATCTGAAGACACAGTACAGGGTTAACGGCAGGATTCGCTTTGGAAGGTCGAGCCTGAAGACACAGTACAGGGTTAACGGCAGGATTCACTTTGGAAGGTCGAATCTGAAGACACAGTACAGGGTTAACGGCAGGACTCACTTTGGAAGGTCGAATCTGAAGACACAGTACAGGGTTAACAGCAGGACTCACTTTGGAAGGTCGAATCTGAAGACACAGTACAGGGTTAATGGCAGGATTCACTTTGGAAGGTCGAGCCTGAAGACACAGTACAGGGTTAACGGCAGGACTCACTTTGGAAGGTCGAGCCTGAAGACACAGTACAGGGTTAACGGCAGGATTCGCTTTGGAAGGTCGAGCCTGAAGACACAGTACAGGGTTAACGGCAGGACTCGCTTTGGAAGGTCGAGCCTGAAGACACAGTACAGGGTTAACGGCAGGATTCGCTTTGGAAGGTCGAGCCTGAAGACACAGTACAGGGTTAACGGCAGGATTCACTTTGGAAGGTCGAATCTGAAGACACAGTACAGGGTTAACGGCAGGACTCACTTTGGAAGGTCGAATCTGAAGACACAGTACAGGGTTAACGGCAGGACTCACTTTGGAAGGTCGAATCTGAAGACACAGTACAGGGTTAACGGCAGGATTCACTTTGGAAGGTCGAGCCTGAAGACACAGTACAGGGTTAACGGCAGGATTCACTTTGGAAGGTCGAGCCTGAAGACACAGTACAGGGTTAACGGCAGGATTCACTTTGGAAGGTCGAGCCTGAAGACACAGTACAGGGTTAACGGCAGGATTCACTTTGGAAGGTCGAGCCTGAAGACACAGTACAGGGTTAACGGCAGGATTCACTTTGGAAGGTCGAATCTGAAGACACAGTACAGGGTTAACTGCAGGATTCACTTTGGAAGGTCGAGCCTGAAGACACAGTACAGGGTTAACGGCAGGATTCACTTTGGAAGGTCGAGCCTGAAGACACAGTACAGGGTTAACGGCAGGATTCGCTTTGGAAGGTCGAATCTGAAGACACAGTACAGGGTTAACGGCAGGACTCACTTTGGAAGGTCGAGCCTGAAGACACAGTACAGGGTTAACGGCAGGATTCGCTTTGGAAGGTCGAGCCTGAAGACACAGTACAGGGTTAACGGCAGGACTCACTTTGGAAGGTCGAATCTGAAGACACAGTACAGGGTTAACGGCAGGATTCGCTTTGGAAGGTCGAGCCTGAAGACACAGTACAGGGTTAACGGCAGGATTCACTTTGGAAGGTCGAATCTGAAGACACAGTACAGGGTTAACGGCAGGACTCACTTTGGAAGGTCGAATCTGAAGACACAGTACAGGGTTAATGGCAGGATTCACTTTGGAAGGTCGAGCCTGAAGACACAGTACAGGGTTAACGGCAGGACTCACTTTGGAAGGTCGAGCCTGAAGACACAGTACAGGGTTAACGGCAGGATTCGCTTTGGAAGGTCGAGCCTGAAGACACAGTACAGGGTTAACGGCAGGACTCACTTTGGAAGGTCGAGCCTGAAGACACAGTACAGGGTTAACGGCAGGATTCGCTTTGGAAGGTCGAGCCTGAAGACACAGTACAGGGTTACGGCAGGATTCACTTTGGAAGGTCGAGCCTGAAGACACAGTACAGGGTTAACGGCAGGACTCTTTGGGGGTGGGTCTGTTTAGAGTTATAACCCTGGAGGCAGAGGTGTCGTCAATAATGAATAGTGTGATGTAGGTGTCACTTACTAAGTCAGTTACGTAGGGTCCAGACAAGGTTCGCAGGAATGTTCTTGGGAATGAAAGAGTTAAGGCTTGATGGCTCTAGGCCTGTATTCCCTGGAGTTTTGAAGAATGTGGGGGGGGGGGGTGGAATCTCCTTGAAAATCCTCTTGTGCAGAGTATTTTTCCTAACGTGGGGTAGTCTAGGACCAGAGGGCACAGCCTCACAATACATGGATGTCCCTTTAGATCAGAGATGAGGAGGAATTTCTTCATCCAGAGGGAGTTGAATCTGTGGAATTCCTTGCCACAGATCTAGCCCGCAGCAGACGGCGTACCTCCTGGTTCACCCACAGCTTTTGGTTTGAGAATGGACAGTAAGTCTTTGTGGGCACACACTCATCCACACAGGTTTTAATGAAGTCGGTAACAACTGCAGCATATTCATCCAGGTTCGAAGATAAATCCCTGAGGATTGCAAGTCACTGGGTATGTTTAAAGCCCCTGTGTAGGAAGGGTGTTGGGGTTTGGAGAGGGTACATAGGAGGTTTACCGGAATGCTGCCTGGTTTAGAGGGCCTGAGCTATCACGAGAGGCTGGATAAACTTGGGTGGTTTTCCCTGGAGTGCCGGAGGCCGAGGGGGATCTGATAGAGGTTTACAAGATTATGAGAGGCATCAATAGAGTAGACAGGGAGTATCTGTTTCCCAGGGTGGAGATGTTTAATACCAGAGGGGCATGCATTGAAGGTGAGAGGGGTAGGTTCAAAGGGGTAATTTTTTACCCAGTGCCTGGAATGCCCTCCCTGCTATGGTGGTAGAGGCAAATACATGAAAGGCTTTTAAGAGAGGTCAGGGTAGGCAGATGGATGTGAGGAAGATGGAGGGATGTGGAGGGAGGAAGGAGTAGTGTTTGTGTGCTGTTGATTTGATCTGAGCAATGGGATCAACGTGCATCCTAACACCTTCACCGTCGTTTCGGGGGATTTTAACCAGGCCAGTCTGAAAAAAATCACTCAGCAATTCCCATCAACAATTCACCTGCAATACCAGAGGAAACAACACACTGGACCATTGCTACCTCACCATCCAGAATGCCTACGGTGCTATTCCACACCCTCACGTCGGGAAGTCTGATCACCCGGCTGTACTTCTACTCCCTGAGTATCGGCAGAGACTAAAGATTGCAGCACCGGCAGTGAGGACCAAGGAGGTTTGGACAAGGGAAGCACAGGAGCGCCTACAGGACTGATTTGAATCAGTGGACTGGACTGTATTCAGGGATTCATCTTCAAACCTGGATGAGTATGCTGCAGTTGTTACTGACTTCATTAAAACCTGTGTGGATGAGTGTGTGCCCACAAAGACTTACTGTCCATTCCCAAACCAAAAGCTGTGGGTGAACCAGGAGGTACGCCGTCTGCTGCGGGCTGGATCTGTGGCATTCGAGCCTGGCGGCCCAGGCCTGTACCAGGAAAACGGGTATGATTTGCGGAGGGCTATTTCAAGGGTGAAGAGACAATCTCAAATGAGGTTGGAGGCGACATCGGATGCAGGGCAGCTCTGGCAGGGTTTGCAAGACATTACTTCCTACAAAACCCAACAGTATGAACGGCAGCGATGCTTTCACTACCAGATAAACTCAACGCCCTCTGTGCCCGCTTTGAGAGAGAGAGAACACAACTGCAGCTGTGAAGATCTCTGCCGCACCCGGAGACCCTGTACTCTCTGTCTCACAGGCCGATGTTAGACTGTCGGGAAAATCTGTCCACCCGCTCCTTAATGCAAATATCTAACCCGCCAATCCGGCTCCTCACACGTCCCAATGCCCCGCGGGGTCGGTGGGGAACCCGGCCGCGGTGAACTGTCCCGCTGGTGTGTGGGTGGGGGGTGGGGGAGTGGGTTCTTGATGGGGATGTTGGAGGGAGGAGAGTGAATGGGGTCAGTGTGGGACTGGGGTGAATGGGTGTTGATTTAGTACTGAAGTGACATTTCTGTAATGCTGTTTATGTATATATGTTGATTAAGTATTCTTCCTCATTTAAATAAATAATTGACGGTTTTATGTTAAAATATGTGAATTGCATACGTCATGGGACTCCCATGTGATCGTGTGTGTTCCTCGCTTAAAGTAAACACAAAGTTAGACCCACGTTCTCAGACCCCCACAGCTTCCTTTGAACTAGTTTAATGTTTTACAAAACAAGATATGGGCACCAATTGTTCTCTCTCTCCCTGTCTACCTCTCTCTCCTGTCCCTCTGGACACTTCCCACTGTCTCCACACCTCTCTTTCTCTGAATTCCTCATTCCCTCCCCTTCTACATTTCTCTCCCCCTGCCTCACACCCTCCCTCCTATCACCCCCTCTGACTACCCATTCGCTCTCTAACCCTTTTTCTCTCACCTTTCTCTTCCCCTCTCTCACCCCATTTCCACCCCTCTCCTTCCCTCCTTCTCCCACCCCCACACTCCGCCTCTCTCCACTGTCCCCTCTTTCTGCCCCTCTTTCCACCCCCATTCTTCCCCACGTCTCCACGAACGCACCCACCCCTGCTGTACTGCCGGGTAACAGCAGGTGGCGCCGCCGAGCCACGGATGAACCATCCTGACCAACTCCCCATCTACCGAGTCCAAAACCCGACCCATCTCACGGTGGAGTGAGGCAGGGACACTCCGACGTGCTGGGAGCGGGGGGCGTGGTGATCTGGTCAGCGGGGGTCCACTGCTACTCTGGTCCTGCAAGGGCGGGATGCCAAATTAGTGTGTCTGTTCATCCCATTTGAATCCTGTCCCGGAGAAGCACAGGACCACTCGATCTGACCCCGGGAGTGTGTGATGGGACGGTGTGGAGGGAGCTTCACTCTGTGTCTGACCCCGGGAGTGTGTGATGGGACGGTGTGGAGGGAGCTTCACTCTGTGTCTGACCCCGGGAGTGAGTGATGGGACGGTGTGGAGGGAGTTTCACTCTGTGTCTGACCCCGGGAGTGTGTGATGGGACGGTGTGGAGGGAGTTTCACTCTGTGTCTGACCCCGGGAGTGTGTGATGGGACGGTGTGGAGGGAGCTTCACTCTGTATCTGACCCCGGGAGTGAGTGATGGGACGGTGTGGAGGGAGATTCACTCTGTGTCTGACCCCGGGAGTGTGTGATGGGACGGTGTGGAGGGAGTTTCACTCTATGTCTGACCCTGGGAGTGTGTGATGGGACGGTGTGGAGGGAGTTTCACTCTGTGTCTGACCCCGGGAGTGTGTGATGGGACGGTGTGGAGGGAGATTCACTCTGTGTCTGACCCCGGGAGTGTGTGATAGGACGGTGTGGTGGGAGCCTCACTCTCTATTTGACCCCGGGAGTGTGTGATGGGACGGTGTGGAGGGAGATTCACTCTGTGTCTGTCCCCGGGAGTGTGTGATGGGACGGTGTGGAGGGAGATTCACTCTGTGTCTGTCCACGGGAGTTTGTGATGGGACGGTGTGGAGGGAGATTCACTCTGTGTCTGACCCCGGGAGTGAGTGATGGGACGGTGTGGAGGGAGTTTCACTCTGTGTCTGACCCTGGGAGTGTGTGATGGGACGGTGTGGAGGGAGCTTCACTCTGTGTCTGACCCCGGGAGTGTGTGATGGGACGGTGTGGAGGGAGTTTCACTCTGTGTCTGACCCCGGGAGTGTGTGATGGGACGGTGTGGAGGGAGTTTCACTCTGTGTCTGACCCCGGGAGTGTGTGATGGGACGGTGTGGAGGGAGATTCACTCTGTGTCTGAGCCCGGGAGTGTGTGATAGGACGGTGTGGTGGGAGCCTCACTCTCTATTTGACCCCGGGAGTGTGTGATGGGACGGTGTGGAGGGAGATTCACTCTGTGTCTGTCCCCGGGAGTTTGTGATGGGACAGTGTGGAGGGAGCTTCACTCTGTATCTGACCCCGGGAGTGAGTGATGGGACGGTGTGGAGGGAGATTCACTCTGTGTCTGACCCCGGGAGTGAGTGATGGGACGGTGTGGAGGGAGTTTCACTCTGTGTCTGACCCTGGGAGTGTGTGATGGGACGGTGTTGAGGGAAATTCACTCTGTGTCTGTCCCCGGGAGTGTGTGATGGGATGGTGTGGAGGGAGATTCACTCTGTGTCTGACCCCGGGAGTGTGTGATGGGACGGTGTGGAGGGAGATTCACTCTGTGTCTGACCCCGGGAGTGTGTGATGGGACGGTGTGGAGGAAGATTCACTCTGTGTCTGACCCAGGGAGTGTGTGATGGGACGGTGTGGAGGGAGTTTCACTCTGTGTCTGACCCCGGGAGTGTGTGATGGGACGGTGTGGAGGGGGTTTCACTCTGTGTCTGACCCCGGGAGTGTGTGTTGGGATAGTGTGGAGGGAGATTCACTCTCTGTCTGACCCTGGGAGTGTGTGATGGGACGGTGTGGAGGGAGCTTCACTCTCTATTTGACCCCGGGAGTGTGTGATGGGACGGTGTGGAGGGAAATTCACTCTGTGTCTGTCCCCGGGAGTGTGTGATGGGATGGTGTGGAGGGAGATTCACTCTGTGTCTGACCCCGGGAGTGTGTGATGGGATGGTGTGGAGGGAGCTTCACTCTCTATCTGACCCCAGGAGTGTGTGTTGGGATAGTGTGGAGGGAGATTCACTCTGTGTCTGACCCCGGGAGTGTGTGATGGGACGGTGTGGAGGGAGATTCACTCTGTGTCTGACCCCGGGAGTGTGTGATGGGACGGTGTGGAGGGAGATTCACTCTGTGTCTGACCCCGGGAGTGTGTGATGGGACGGTGTGGAGGGAGCTTCACTCTCTATTTGACCCCGGGAGTGTGTGATGGGACGGTGTGGAGGGAGATTCACTCTGTGTCTGTCCCCGGGAGTGTGTGATGGGACGGTGTGGAGGGAGATTCACTCTGTGTCTGACCCCGGGAGTGTGTGATGGGATGGTGTGGAGGGAGCTTCACTCTGTGTCTGACCCTGGGAGTGTGTGATGGGACGGTATGGAGGGAGCTTCACTCAGTGTCTGACCCCGGGAGTGTGTGATGGGACGGTGTGGAGGGAGATTCACTCTGTGTCTGACCCTGGGAGTGTGTGATGGGACGGTATGGAGGGAGCTTCACTCAGTGTCTGACCCCGGGAGTGTGTGATGGGATGGTGTGGAGGGAGCTTCACTCTGTGTCTGACCCCGGGAGTGTGTGATGGGACGGTGTGGAGGGAGCTTCACTCTGTGTCTGACCCCGGGAGTGTGTGTTGGGATAGTGTGGAGGGAGATTCACTCTGTGTCTGACCCCGGGAGTGTGTTTTGGGACGGTGTGGAGAGAGATTCACTCTGTGTCTGACCCCGGGAGTGTGTGATGGGACGGTGTGGAGGGAGATTCACTCTGTGTCTGACCCTGGGAGTGTGTGATGGGACGGTGTGGAGGGAGCTTCACTCTCTATTTGACCCCGGGAGTGTGTGATGGGACGGTGTGGAGGGAGATTTACTCTGTGTCTGTCCCCGGGAGTGTGTGATGGGACGGTGTGGAGGGAGATTCACTCTGTGTCTGACCCCGGGAGTGTGTGATGGGATGGTGTGGAGGGAGCTTCACTCTCTATCTGACCCCGGGAGTGTGTGATGGGACAGTGTGGAGGGAGTTTCACTCTGTGTCTGACCCCGGGAGTGTGTGATGGGACGGTGTGGAGGGAGCTTCACTCAGTGTCTGACTCTGGGAGTGTGTGATGGGACGGTGTGGAGGGAATTTTAGTCCGTGTCTGACTCTGGGAGTGTGTGATGGGACGGTGTGGAGGGAGTTTCACTCTGTGTCTGACCCCGGGAGTGTGTGATGGGACAGTGTGGAGGGAGTTTCACTATGTGTCTGACCCCGGGAGTGTGTGATGGGACGGTGTGGAGGGAGCTTCACTCAGTGTCTGACTCTGGGAGTGTGTGATGGGACGGTGTGGAGGGAATTTTAGTCCGTGTCTGACTCTGGGAGTGTGTGATGGGACGGTGTGGAGGGAATTTCAGTCCGTGTCTGACCCTGGGAGTGTGTGATGGGACGGTGTGGAGGGAGTTTCACTCTGTGTCTGACCCCGGGAGTGTGTGATGGGACGGTGTGGAGGGAGTTTCACTCTGTGTCTGACCCCGGGAGTGTGTGATGGGACGGTGTGGAGGGAGTTTCACTCTGTGTCTGAACCTGGGAGTGTGTGATGGGACGGTGTGGAGGGAATTTCAGTCCGTGTCTGACTCTGGGAGTGTGTGATGGGACGGTGCGGAGGGAGCTTTACTCTGTGTCTGACCCTGGGAGTGTGTGATGGGACGGTGTGGAGGGAATTTCAGTCCGTGTCTGACTCTGGGAGTGTGTGATGGGACGGTGTGGAGGGAATTTCAGTCCGTGTCTGACTCTGGGAGTGTGTGATGGGACGGTGTGGATGGAGATTCACTCTGTGTCTGACCCCAGTTTGTCTGTGATGGGACAGTGTGGAACGAGTTTCACTCTGTGTCTGACCCCGGGAGTGTGTGATGGGACGGTGGGGAGGGAGTTTCGCTCTGTGTCTGACCCCGGGAGTGTGTGCTGGGACAGTGTGGAGGGAGCTTCACTCTGTGTCTGACCCCGGGAGTGTGTGATGGGTTGGTGTGGAGGGAGCTTCACTCTGTGTCTGACCCCGGGAGTGTGTGATGGGACGGTGTGGAGGGAGCTTCACTCTGTGTCTGACCCCGGGATTGTGTGATGGGACGGTGTGGAGGGAGCTTCACTCTGTGTCTGACCCCGGGATTGTGTGATGGGACGGTGTGGAGGGAGATTCACTCTGTGCTGGTATGGATGTTGCCTGGGTTGGGGAGCATGCCGTATCAGAATAGGTTGAGTGAACTTGGCCTTTTCTGCTTGTAGCGATGGAGGATGAGAGGTGACCTGATAGATGATGAGAGGCATTGATCATGTGGATAGTCAGAGGCTTTTTCCCAGGGCTGAAACAGCTAACACGAGAGGACACAGGTTTAAGGTGCTGGGGAGTAGGTACAGAGGAGATGTCAGGGGTAAGTTTTTTACTCAGAGAGTGGTGAGTGTGTGGAATGGGCTGCCGGCAACGGTGGTGGAGGTGGATACGATAGGGTCTTTAAGAGACTCCTTGGATAGGTACATGGAGCTTAGAAGAATGGAGGGCTCTGGGTCACCCTGGGTAATTTCTAAAGTAAATACATGTTCGGCACAGCATTATGGGCCGAAGGGCCTGTATTGTGTTGTAGGTTTTCCACGATACTAGACAGGGGCATGTGCTCTATTCCCCCTTCCTGAAATCAATAACCAGCTCCAGTGTTTTGCTGACACAGACAGAAAGGTCGTCAGCACCTCAACGCGAAGGTCGAATCTGCAGACACAATACAGGGTTAACGGCAGGACTCTTAGCAGTGTAGAGGAACTGAGGGATCCTGGGGATCCACGTCCACAGATCCCTCAAGGCTGCCGCACAAATTGACAGGGTGGTGAAGGGAGAGTATGGAGTGCTGGCCTTTATTAGTCAGGGGCTGAGTTCAAGAACCTTGAGGTAACATTGCAGCTGTATAAAACCCTGGTCAGGCCACACTTGGAGTATTGAATTCAGTTCTGGTCACCTCATTACAAGAAGGGTGTAGAAACGGAGTGAAGAGCCGTGCAGTAACGTTGCAGCTGTAGAAAACCCTGGTCAGTATTGTGTTCAGTTCTGGTCGCCTCATTATAAGAAGGATGTGGTGCAGTGGAAGTTTACCAGGATTCTGTCTGGTCGCTATTTAATACTCTGATAACGGGGGGAGGGGGGTTAGAAGCTGTGCTCGAGCCTGGTGGGACGTGCTTTCAGGCTTTTGTATCTTCTGCCCGACGGGAGAACGTCCAGGGTGGGTGGGGCTTTGACGATGGTGTCTGCTTCACTGAGACAGAGGGAAGAGAGTCCGTGGAGGGGAGGCTGCTTTCCGTGACGTGCTGAGCCTTGCCTGCGGTCACGGGCGGAGTGGCTGCCATTCCAAGCCGTGATGCACCTGGACGGGAAGCTCCAGAGAATTGACAAGGGTTCATGCGGACGTGCCGGGCCTCCTTGGTGGCGTGAGGAAGCGGAGGTGTGGGTGAGATTTTGTGGCCCTGACATCCACGTGGTTGGACTGGGACAGGCTGGTGAAGACGTACACAAAGGCTGGATGAACTCAGCAGGTCGGGCAGCATCCGTTGAAAGGAGCAGTCAACGTTTCGGGTGGAAACCCTTCGTCAGGACTGAAGGAGGAGGGGGCAGGAGCCCTATAAAGAAGGTGGGGAGAGGGTGGAAAACCAATCAGAGGAAAGATCAAGGGGTGGGGGAGGGGAAGCAGGGAGGGGATAGGCAGGAGAGGTGAAGAAGGAATCTAAGGGGAATGCACTATGAGTAGTAGAAGAAGGCAGAATCATGAGACGTGATAGGCAGCTAGAAGAGGAGACAGAGTGAAGGTGGGATGGGGGAAGGGAGAGGGAGGGAATTACCAAAAGATGGAGAATTCGATGTTCATACCAAGGGGTTGGAGACTACCCAGACAGTATATGAGGTGTTACTCCTCCAACCTGAGTTTGGCCTCATCATGGCAGTAGAGGAGGCCGTGTATGGACATATCTAGATGGGAATGTGAAGGAGAGTTGAAGTGGGTGGCAACTGGGAGATCCTGTCTGTTGTGGTGGACGGAGCGGAGGTGCTCGACGAAGCGGTCCCCCAATCTGCGTCGGGTCTCGCCGATGTAGAGGAGGCCACACCGGGAGCACCGGATGCAATAGATTACCCCAACAGACTCACAAGTGAAGTGTTGCCTCACCTGGAAGGGCTGTTGAAGATGTTTGGAACACATCTCAACCCTCGGGACCTCAGCGCCGTTGACGTGACAGGAGACTGTGAACCGCTCTCCCTTCCCGAAGTTAAAGACCAGCTTGGGGAGCACCAGGGTCGAGGACGATCATGGTGGAGGTGTCGCTGTTGGTCAGGAAGTTAGGGGTTGAGTTGGAAAGGGAGACGCTGACTGCCAGGTTTAGGCGTTTGGAGGTGGGTCTGCTTAGAATTATAATCCTGGAGGCAGAGGTGTCGTGGATAATGAATAGTGTGATGTAGGCGGCTTCACTTGCGTAGGGTCCAGACGGGGTTCACGAGAATGATCCCGGGGATGAAAGGGTTAATGCTTGACGGCTCTCGGCCTGAGTAACCCGGCGGTGTGAGTCTAGGGGAAGTCCAGCCCACCAGACCTGTGAACTCTGGTTGGTGTGGACGCTGTGTGATGTTTTCCCATGTTACCAATCAGTACCGTGAATAACGAACAGTGCACCATATGATGGAGCTCTATAATTATTAATTTGTATAGGGTTAGTAAAGGGACAAAATGAAAAAGGGCAAATTTTAGTGAAACACGTTGGATCTCACAATTTTCCCTCCGTTCGTTCTCCATCTATTTCCCCCGGGGATCGTCGATTCCCGACCCCATTCCACGTCCAGTCAGTCCTGTCGTCACTGCAGTCAGGGTAGGCAGATGGATGTGAGGAAGATGGAGGGATGTGGAGGGAGGAAGGAGTAGTGTTTGTGTGCTGTTGATTTGATCTGAGCAATGGGATCAACGTGCGTCCTAACACCTTCACCGTCGTTTCCGGGGATTTTAACCAGGCCAGTCTGAAAAAAATCACTCAGCAATTCCCATCAACAATTCACTTGCAATACCAGAGGAAATAACACACTGGACCGTTGCTACCTCACCATCCAGAATGCCTACGGTGCTATTCCACACCCTCACGTCGGGAAGTCTGATCACCCGGCTGTACTTCTACTCCCTGAGTATCGGCAGAGACTGAAGATTGCAGCACCGGCAGTGAGGACCAAGAAGGTTTGGACAAGGGAAACACAGGAATGCCTACAGGACTGCTTTGAATCGGTGGAACGGACTGTATTCAGGGATTCATCTTCGAACCTGGATGATTATCCTGCAGTTGCTACCGACTTCAATAAAACTTGTGTGGATGAGTGTGTGCCCACAAAGACTTACTGTACATTCCCAAACCAAAAGCCGTGGGTGAACCAGGAGGTACGCCGTCTGCTGCGGGCTGGATCTGTGGCATTCAAGCCTGTACCAGGAAACCGGGTATGATTTGCGGAGGGCTATTTCAAAGGCTGAAGAGACAATTTCGAACGAGGTTGGAGGCCGCATCAGATGAACAACAACTCTGACAGAGTTTGCAAGACATTACTTCCTACAAAGCAAAACCCAACAGTATGAACGGCAGAGATGCTTTCACTACCAGATAAACTCAACGCCCTCTGTGCCCGCTTTGAGAGAGAGATCACAACTGCAGCTGTGAAGATCTCTGCCGCACCCGGAGACCCTGTGAGCTCTGTCTCACAGGCCGATGTTAGACTGTCCTTAAAGAGGCTGAAGGTCCCGATGGAGTACCTGATAAGGCTCTGAAAACCTGAGCCAGCCATCTAGGGGGAGTATTCAAAGATTTTTTCCACCTCTCACTGCCACGGGCAGAAGTTCCCACTTGCTTCAAAAAGGCAACAATTAAACCAATGCCTGAGAAGAATAACATGGGCTGCCTTAATGACGATCGCTTGGTAGCACTCAGTGATGAAATGCTTTGAGAGGTTGGTTATGACTAGACTGAACTCCTGCCTCAGCAAGGACCTGGACCCATTGCAATTTGCCTTTCGCCACAATAGGTCAACAGCAGACGCAATCTGAGTGGCTCTCCACACGGCTTTAGACAAACACCTACATCGGGATGCTGTTCATCGACTGCGGCTCAACACCAACATGGTATCGACACCAGAAGGGTCCTGGCAGAATTGTTGCTGCTCTCCTTACCGACTGCTGCCCGTCGGTCAGCGGGTCAACGATCCCGTTGCAGAGGGAAGCATTGTCCGGTGCTCCCCGTTCAGCTGCGCAAACGAGCCGTCACTCTGAAGCAGGAAATTTCTACTCGGCACAAAAACTTTGCACGAACCTTACATAGAAGTACGTGCAGGCAGCGTGGCAACGAAGGCTATGTGCACGGGGGCATTTCAGTTACCGCGTAGCCTCGTAAGCAGACGGCTTAGGACACCCAGACCTCGCAGTTTGATTGGAATTACGATATTGAAAGCAGAATTGTAGTCGATAAAAACCATACAATATAGGATCAGAATTAGGCCATTCGGCCCGTCAAACATCTCTCATCCAGGCAGCATCCTGGGAACGCTCCTCTGCATCCTCCCTAAAGCTCCGACGTCCCTCCTCCTCTCAGTGGCCACAATGTCAGGAAAATCTGTCCACCCGCTCATTAATGCATATATCTAACCCGCCAATCCGGCTCCTCACACGTCCCAATGCCCCGCAGGGTCGGTGGGGAACCCGGCCGCGGTGAGCTGTCCCGCTGGTGTGTGGGTGGGGGGGGGGGTGGGTTCTTGATGGGGATGTTGGAGGGAGGAGAGTAAATGGGGTCAGTGTGGGACTGGGGTGAATGGGTGTTGATTTAGTACTGAAGTGACATTTCTGTAATCCTGTTTATGTGTATATATATGCTGATTAGTATTCTTCCTCATTTAAATAATTAATTGAGGGTTTTATGTAAAAATATGTGAATTGCAAACGTCATGGGGCTCCCATGCCTCGCTTAAAGTACAGTAGCATGCAAAATTTGGGCTCCCACAGTCAAAATTTCTATTACTGTGAATAGTTAAGTGAGTAGACGATGAACTGATCTCCAGAAATCATAAAGTTAAAGATGAAACATTCCTTTCAACATTTTAAGCAAGATTAGTGTATTATTTTTGTTTTGTACAATTTTAGAGTGAAAAAAAAAGGAGCACCATGCAAAAGTTTGGGCACCCCAAGAGATTTGAGCTCTCAGATAACTTTTACCAAGGTCTCAGACCTTAATTAGTTTGTTAGGGCTATGGCTCATTCACAGTCATCGTTAGGAAAGGCCAGGTGATGCAAATTTCAAAGTTTATAAATACCCTGACTCCTCAAACCTTGTCCCAACAATCAGCAGCCATGGGCTCCTCTAAGCAGCTGCCTAGCACTCTGAAAATTAAAATAAATGATGCCCACAAAGCAGGAAAAGGCTAAAAGAAGATAGCAAAGTGTTTTCAGATAGCCGTTTCCTCAGTTCGTAATATAATTAAGAAATGGCAGTTAACAGGAACGGTGGAGGTCAAGTTTGTGATCTGGAAGACCAAGAAAACTTTCCGAGACAACAGCTCGTAGGATTGCTAGAAAGGCAAATCAAAACCCTTGTTTGACTGAAAAAGACCTTCAGGAAGATTTAGCAGACTCTGGAGTGGTGGTGCACTGTTCTACCCTGCAGCGACACCTGCACAAATATGACCTTCATGGAAGAGTCATCAGAAGAAAACCTTTCCTGCGTCCTCACCACAAAATCCAGCACCAGAAGTTTGCAAAGGAACATCTAAACAAGCCTGATGCCTTTTAGAAACAAGTCCTGTGGACTGATGAAGTTAAAATAGAACTTTTTGGCTGCAATGTGCAAAGGTATGTTTGGAGAAAAAGGGTGCAGAATTTCATGAAAAGAACACCTCTCCAACTGTTAAGCATGGGGGGTGGATCGATCATGCTTTGGGCTTGTGTTGCAGCCAGTGGCACGGGGAACATTTCACTGGTAGAGGGAAGAATGAATTCAATTAAATACCAGCAAATTCTGGATGCAAACATCACGCCGTCTGTAAAAAAGCTAAAAATGAAAAGAGGATGACTTCTACAACAGGATAATGATCCTAAACACACCTCAAAATCCACAATGGACTACCTCAAGAGGCGCGAGCTGAAGGTTTTGCCATGGCCCTCACAATCCCCCGACCTAAACATCATTGAAAATCTGTGGATAGACCTCAAAAGAGCAGTGCATGCAAGACAGCCCAAGAATCTCTCAGAACTAGAAGCCTTTTGCAAGGAAGAATGGGCGAAAATCCCCCAAACAAGAACTGAAGGACTCTTAGCTGGCTACAGAAAGTGTTTACAAGCTGTGATATTTGCCAAAGGGGGTGTTACTAAGTACTGACCATGCAGGGTGCCCAAACTTTTGCTTCGGGCCTTTTTCCTTTTTAGTTATTTTGAAACTGTAAAAGATGGAAATCTTGCTTAAAATATTAAAGAAAAGTGTCATCTGTAACTTTATGCCTTTGGGAAATCAGGTTATCTTTTACTCACTTAGCTATTCACAGTAACAGAAATTTTGACCGGGGTGCCCAAACTTTTGCATGACACTGTAAACACAAAGTTAGACCCAGATTCTCAAGACTCCCATAACTAGCTTTGAACTAGTTTAATGTTTTTAAAAAAATGATATGGGCGCAAATTGTTCTCTCTCTCTCTCTGTCTACCCCACTCTCCTGCCCTCTGGACACTTCCCATCGTCTCCACACCTCTCCTTCTCTGCATTCCTCACTCCTCCATTTCTCTGCCCCTGTCTCACACTCTCTCTCTCCTATCACCCCATCTGTATACCCACTCGCTCTCTAACCCCTCTTTCTCTCATCCTCCTCTCTCTTCTCCTCTCTTGCCCCCATTTCCACCCCTCTCCCTCTCTCCTTCTCCCATCCCCACACTCCGCCTCTCTCTACTGTCCCCTCTTTCTGCCCCTCTTTCCACCCCCATTCTTCCCCACGTCTCCACGAACGCACCCACCCCTGCTGTACTGCCGGGTAACAGCAGGTGGCGCCGCCGAGCCACGGATGAACCATCCTGACCAACTCCCCATCTACCGAGTCCAAAACCCGACCCATCTCACGGTGGAGTGAGGCAGGGACACTCCGACGTGCTGGGAGTGGGGGGCGTGGTGATCTGGTCAGCGGGGGTCCACTGCTACTCTGGTCCTGCAAGATCAGCTTGGGCGGGATGCCAAATTAGTGGGTCTGTTCATCCCATTTGAATCCTGTCCCGGAGAAGCACAGGACCACTCGATCTGAACGATCACCCTGGGTTTGTCAGTGATGGGACAGTGTGGAGGGAGCTTCAGTCTGTGTCTGAACCCGGGAGTGTGTGATGGGACGGTGTGGAGGGAGCTTCACTCTGTGTCTGACCCCGGGAGTGTGTGATGGGACGGTGTGGAGGGAGTTTCACTCAGTGTCTGACCCCAGGAGTGTGTGATGGGACGGTGTGGAGGGAGTTTCACTCAGTGTCTGACCCCTGGAGTGTGTGCTGGGACGGTGTGGAGGGAGCTTCAGTCTGTGTCTGACCCCGGGAGTGTGTGATGGGACGCTGTGGAGGGAGCTTCACTCTGTGTCTGACCCCGGGAGTGTGTGATGGGACGGTGTGGAGGGAGCTTCACTCTGTGTCTGACCCCGTGAGTGTGTGATGGGATGGTGTGGAGGGAGCTTCACTCTGTGTCTGACCCCGGGAGTGTGTGATGGGACAATGTGGAGGGAGTTTCACTCTGTGTCTGACTCCGGGAGTGTGTGATGGGACGGTGTGGAGGGAGTTTCACTCTGTGTATGACCCCGGGAGTGTGTGATGGGACGGTGTGGAGGGAGCTTCGCTCTGTGTCTGACCCCGGGAGTGTGTGATGGGACGGTGTGGAGGGGGATTCACTCTGTGTATGACCCCGGGAGTGTGTGATGGGACGGTGTGGAGGGAGTTTCACTCTGTGTCTGACCCCGGGAGTGTGTGATGGGACAGTGTGGAGGGGGATTCACTCTGTGTATGACCCCGGGAGTGTGTGATGGGCCGGTGTGGAGGGAGTTTCACTCTGTGTCTGACCCCGGGAGTGTGTGATGGGACGGTGTGGAGGGAGCTTCGCTCTGTGTCTGACCCCGGGAGTGTGTGATGGGACGGTGTGGAGGGAGCTTCGCTCTGTGTCTGACCCCGGGAGTGTGTGATGGGACGGTGTGGAGGGAGCTTCGCTCTGTGTCTGACCCCGGGAGTGTGTGATGGGACGGTGTGGAGGGAGCTTCGCTCTGTGTCTGACCCCGGGAGTGTGTGATGGGACGGTGTGGAGGGAGCTTCGCTCTGTGTCTGACCCCGGGAGTGTGTGATGGGACGGTGCCCAACATCAATCCCAGTCTCCCACTCTAATTCAGACCCTCGACCTAATTTCAGTGTGGTGAGGGTGTGCTACCTTCCTGTGTGGGCGGAGTGGTTTCACCATCTCTCTTGTGCCTGGTTGGCAGAGCCAGTCAGGAAATGGTGCCCTGCCCGATGGTGTCATACAATGCTCCCTGCAGGCTCTCGTCTACACCGCACGTCTCACCACAACACGCGATGGTTTCTCTGCCCAACGAATTGGCACTGTACTTCCTGTCCTCGTAGAAGCTGTCCAAAGTCACAGGAGCCTCTGCACCGGAGGGGATTTTCAGGAGGTTTGGAAGTGTGCTGAGCCAGCCGGCTGCTCTATCCCGGCCAGTGTCGAGTTTCCTGAGCCACACTTCACCCCAGACAGGTGGGGAGTGTCACGTCACACCTCCGGCTTGTCAATGCGGCAGAAGGTAACATGGTAGATGCAGAGTGTATGGATTAAATCCACCCAGTCAAGTGGGGAGTGTCCCTCATGCTCCTGATTTGTATCTGTGAGAGAGGTAATGTGGCGGTTGGGGCGTGCACAGGCTAACTCCACCCAGGCAAGTGGGGAGTGTTCCATCACACTCCTGACTTGCAGATGGGGAAAAGTTAATGTGGCGGATGTGGAGTGCATGGACTAACTCAGCCAGGGTAGTGGGGAGTGTCCCGTCACACTCCTGACTTGCAGATGGGGAAAAGTTAATGTGGCGGATGTGGAGTGCATGGACTAACTCAGCCAGGGTAGTGGGGAGTGTCCCATCACACTACTGACTTGTAAATGAGGGGGAGAGGTAATGTGGCGGATGTGGAGTGCGTGGACTAACTCAGCCAGGGTAGTGGGGAGTGTCCCGTCACACTCCTGACTTGTAAATGAGGGGGAGAGGTAATGTGGCAGATGTAGAGTGAGTGGACTAACTCAGCCAGGGTAGTGGGGAGTGTCCCATCACACTCCTGACTTGTAAATGAGGGGGAGAGGTAATGTGGCGGATGTGGAGTGCGTGGACTAACTCAGCCAGGGTAGTAGGGAGTGTCCCATCACACTCCTGACTTGTAAATGAGGGGGGAGGTAATGTGGCGGATGTGGAGTGCGTGGACTAACTCAGCCAGGGTAGTGGGGAGTGTCCCGTCACACTCCTGACTTGTAAATAAGGGGGAGAGGTAATGTGGCGGATGTGGAGTGCGTGGACTAACTCAGCCAGGGTAGTGGGGAGTGTCCCATCACACCCCTGACTTGTAAATGAGGGGGAGAGGTAATGTGGCGGATGTGGAGTGCGTGGACTAACTCAGCCAGGGTAGTGGGGAGTGTCCCGTCACACTCCTGACTTGTAAATGAGGGGGAGAGGTAATGTGGCGGATGTGGAGTGCGTGGACTAACTCAGCCAGGGTAGTGGGGAGTGTCCCGTCACACTCCTGACTTGTAAATGAGGGGGAGAGGTAATGTGGCGGATGTGGAGTGCGTGGACTAACTCAGCCAGGGTAGTGGGGAGTGTCCCGTCACACTCCTGACTTGTAAATGAGGGGGAGAGGTAATGTGGCGGATGTGGAGTGCGTGGACTAACTCCACCCGGGCAGGGTGGTGATTCCATGGAACAAGGTGCAAGTAGCGTGGCAGTTCATGCAGTCGCTCCGCAGTGTCGGCAATCCCCGATCGGGGTTCGATCCCGCCTCTGCCCAGAAGGAGTTTGTACCTTCTCCCAGTGACTGCGCGTGTTTCCTCCCGCCGTCCGAAGCCGCGTTAGTGAGCTGCGGGCCTGCTGCGTTGGCACCAGGAGCGTGGTGATACTCGCGGGCTGCCCCCAGCACATCCTTGTTGATTACTGACGCAAATGACGCATTTTGCCGTCGGCTTCGATGTCCATGTGGCAAATAAAACTAACCCTAATCTTTATAGTATCACTTGGGAAGCCGTTGGAGGGGCAGGTTTTGGAGAGAGTTGGGCCGTATGCAGGAAATTGGGACTGGACGGGCAGGCACTGTGGTCAGGGTGGGTTGACTGGGCTGTGCACAGCCATTTCCTGCATTGGGATCAGATTCCTCTCCCTCCTCTATCATAAAAACCACAAAACATAGGAGAAGAATCGGGCCATTGGGCTCATTGAGTCTGCTCCACCACTCCATCATGGCCAAAAGGCTCAATCCCACTCTCCTGCCTTCTCCCCGTAACCTTTGATGCCCTGACTAATCAAGAACCTGTCAATCTCCGCTTTAAATACGCCCAATGACTTGTCCTCCACAGCCGTCTGTGGCAATGAATTCCACAGATTCACCACCCTCTGGCTAAAGATATTCCTCCTCATCTCTGTTCTAAAGGGATGTCCTTGTATTCTGAGGGGTGACCCCTCTGGTATTAGACTCCCCCACCGTCGGAAACACCCACTCTATCCAGGCCTTTTGATATTCGATAGGCCTCAATGAGATTCTCCCTCATTCTTCGAAACTCCAGTGAGTTCAGGCCCAGGGCCATCTAACACTCTTGACACGTTAACCCTTTCATTCCTGGGATCATTCCCGTGAACCTCCTATGAGCCGTCTCCAATGCCAGCCCATCCTTTTTCAGATCAGGGGGCCCAGCGCTGCCGACGATACTCTGACTGCGGTCTGGCCAGGGCCTTATAAAGCCTCAGCGTCACATCCCTGCTTCGATATTCTAGTCCTCTCGATGGGAACACGCCACTGACCCAGCCTGCAAGTTAACCTTGTGCAAATACTGCGAGAAGAAATTAAAGGGCTGACTATTTCCTAAATGGGGAGAAAATACAAAACAAAACGGGGATGCAAAGGGCCTAATTCTGTTGCTATATCATACGGTATACTGGACTTCCAAATCCCTTTGCATCTCTGACTTCTGAATTTTACCCCCATTTCAAAAGCAGTCCACATCTTTACTCCATCGTCCCAGCACATGACCATAAGCTTTCCTTCCACCATTATCCAAGTACTTCTGCAGACTCCCTGCTTCCTCAAACCTACCCGCCCTTCCTCTTATCTTCATATAGTCTGCAAAGTTGGCCACAAAACCATCTATCCCATCATTCATAGCCTTTCTTCCCTACACAGGAAACCCCCTGTTCAAGAACAGCCCCCAGTTTCTCCAGTCAGGTCACACAACCGACAACCCTCATCCCCAGATACAGCCCAGTAACTTCATTCTGTGCCCCCCCCCCGAAAACCTTCACATCTTCCCGAAAGCGTTGGCGTCCAATACTCCCAGTATCACACCAGCCCTCTTCTTCAGTCCGAAGATTTGTTCTGTTCATTAGGTGCACCTGCTCGTTAGTGCAAGCATCTAATCAGCCAATCAGGTGGCAGCAGACATCTGATCAGCCAATCAGGTGGTGGCAGACATCTGATCAGCCAATCAGGTGGCAGCAACTCAGTGCATGAACGCATGCAGACACGGTCAAGAGGTTCCGTTGTTGCCCGGACCAGACATCAGAATGGGGAAGGAATGTGATCTAAGCGACTTTGAACGTGGAATGATTGTTGGTGCCAGACGGGGTGGTTTGAGTATTTCAGAAACGGCTGATCTCCCGGGCTTTTCATATATAACGTCCTCTAGAGTTTGCAGAGAACGGTGCAAACGAACAAAAAAATCATGCAGTGAGTTTCAGGTCTGTGGGTGAATGAGGGAGGTCGGAGGGGAATGGCCAGACTGGGTCAAGCTGACAGTAACTCAAATGACCACACGTTACAACAGCGGTGTGCGGAAGAGCATCTCGTTGAACCGTGATGTGGAGGGGCTCCAGCGGCAGAAAGCCACGAACACACACTCAGTGTCCAGTTTATCCGGTCCAGGGGGCCGCCGCTGAGCGTAACCGCTCTTGTGCCGCCTGCGCCCCGGGGTCCTTTGTGACCGCCCCGCCTGCCCACGCCTACCCAGGCTCTGGTCACGGGCGCACCTTCCGTCTCCACCGGAAGCACCTGCCACAGGATCCCACGATCGGGGTTCTCCCAACCTGGGGTCCACAGACCCTCGGCTAATGGCAGGGGGCCCACGGCACGGAGAGGGTGGGGAAACCCTGCTGCCATGCCATCTTCTCAGAGCCCCCACTGGGGAACAGCTCCCTCCCTCCCTCCAACCATTCGGTTCTCGAACAGACCAGCACAGCTTCTCTGATCCTCGCACCACCGTGGACCCCCAGTGCTTTTCCCCCCGAATAAATCCTGTACGACTCGTGCTTTTTGTTTTGGTGAATGTTGTGTCTCTGATGCTCTGGGATGTTGCCGCAAGTAAGTTTGTCGTACGGACTGACAATAGACTCCGCTTTGACGCAAACTGGAGTGGGCACTTACAAAGACGGGTGTGTAAAAAGGGCCCGAAGGATCACTGGGGACCCGAGTCACCCCAGCCACAAACTGTTCCAGCTGCTACAACCGGGAAACGGTAAAAGCCAGGACCAACAGGCTCTGGGAAACCTTCTTCCACCAGGCCAGCAGACAGATTAACTCACGCTGACACAACTGTACTTCTATGTTATATTGACTGTCCTGCTGTACAGAATATTTATTATAAATTACTATGATTGCACATTTAGACGGAGGGGTGTTGTAAAAGATTTTTTACTCCTCATCGATATGAAGGATGTAATTAATGAAGTCAATTCGGTTCAACGGACCACAGTTTGTAACCTCACTGCAAACGCTGGTCGCTATGCGAGTCTGCCACACAACAGCACCCCCCAGAGGCGGGAGGAGTCATGTACATAATATTGCAACCACAACCTGGTCATTGGGATTGGAGGCTTCCTCAATGCCCCAGGGAGCGACGCTGGCTGGAGTCGGGGCTTGATGCTTTGGTGCTTGGTAGGGTCACCCATGACAGACAGGTCAAAGGGCAGAGGTCAGACTAAGAGTGGTCCACCGGTCCTCCAAACGATCACGGAAACAGAAATGAGGAATTCCTTCTGCATCTTTGTGCGCTAGAGTGGACAGACAGAGCTGGAGAGCCTTCATTGCGGCCCTGAACACCAGTGGCTTTACAGGCAGTAAGTGACGTTGTGATTAAGCACCGTTCATTGATCCAGATTGATGGGTTTACTGTCAGGATAGATCTATAGAGTCTCTCTAAAAGCAGAGGTGGAGGAGTAGGCCTCATGATGAACTCTTCTTGATGCACAAATGTATCTGTGCTGTCCCACTACTGCTCACCAGACCTGGAAAATCCGGCAGCTAAGTGCCATCCACCACAGGAGTTCTCTGGGGTCATTCCAGAGTTTACATTCCACCTCAGGCCAGTGTCAATCTGAGTAATGGGATCGACGTGCATCCTAACACCTTCACCATCGTTTCCGGGGATTTTAACCAGGCCAGTCTGAAAAAAATCACTCAGCAATTCCCATCAACAATTCACCTGCAATACCAGAGGAAACAACACACTGGACCGTTGCTACCTCACCATCCAGAATGCCTACGGTGCTATTCCACACCCTCACGTCGGGAAGTCTGATCACCCAGCTGTACTTCTACTCCCTGAGTATCGGCAGAGACTAAAGATTGCAGCACCGGCAGTGAGGACCAAGAAGGTTTGGACAAGGGAAGCACAGGAGAGCCTACAGGACTGCTTTGAATCGGTGGACTGGACTGTATTCAGGGATTCATCTTCGAACCTGGATGAATATGCTGCAGTTGTTACCGACCTCATTAAAACCTGTGTGGATGAGTGCGTGCCCACAAAGTCTTACTGTACATTCCCAAACCAAAAGCCGTGGGTGAACCAGGAGGTACGCTATCTGCTGCGGGCTAGATCTGTGGCGTTCGAGTCTGGCGGCCCAGGCCTGTACCAGGAAACCGGGTATGATTTGCGGAGAGCTATTTCAAAGGCTGAAGAGACAATTTCGAATGAGGTTGGAGGCCGCATCAGATGAACAACAACTCTGTCAGGGTTTGCAAGACATTACTTCCTACAAAGCAAAACCCAACAGTATGAATGGCAGAGATGCTTTCACTACCAGATAAGCTCAACGCCTTCTGTGCCCGCTTTGAGAGAGAGATCACAACTGCAGCTGTGAAGATCTCTGCCGCACCTGGTGACCCTGTGATCTCTGTCTCACAGGCAGATGTTAGGCTGTCTTTAAAGAGAGTGAACACTCACAAGGCAGAAGGTCCCGATGGAGTACCTGGTAAGGCTCTGAAAACTTGAGCCAACCAACTGGCGGGGGTATTCAGGAACATTTTCAACCTCTCACTGCTATGGGTGGAAGTTCCCACTTGCTTCAAACAGGCAACGATTATATCAGTGCCTAAGAACAATAATGCCTTAATGACTAGCACCCACATCGACAGTGATGAAATGCTTTGAGAGGTTGGTCATGACTAGACTGAACTCCTGCCTCAGTAAGGACCTGGACCCATTGCAATT
Source organism: Hemitrygon akajei (assembly GCF_048418815.1). NCBI lineage: Eukaryota > Metazoa > Chordata > Chondrichthyes > Myliobatiformes > Dasyatidae > Hemitrygon > Hemitrygon akajei. The sequence continues at coordinate 52,115,266 of NC_133147.1, forward strand.
TGCCTATAGCCACAATAACTCAACAGCAGATGCAATCTCAATGGGTCTTCACACGGCTTTAGACCACCTGGACAACACAAACCCCTCTGTCAGGATGCTGTTCATCGACTATAGCTCAGCATTTAACACCATCATTCCCACAACCCTGATTGAGAAGTTACAGAACCTGGGCCTCTGTACCTCCCTCTGCAATTGGATTCTCGACTTCCTAACCGGAAGACCACAGTCTGTGCGGATTGGTGATAACATCTCCATCTCGCTGACAATCAACACTGGCGCACCTCAGGGGCGTGTGCTTAGCCCACTGCTCTACTCTCTGTATACACATGACTGTGCAGTTAGGCAAAGTTCAAATACATTCTACAAATACAACCATCGTTGGTAGAATCTCAGGTGGTGACGAGAGGGCGTACAGGAGTGAGATATGCCAATTAGTGGAGTGGTGTCACAGCAACAACCTGGCACTTAACATCAGTAAGACAAAAGAGCTGATTGTGGACTTCAGGAAGGGCAAGATGATGGAACACATACCAATCCTCATAGAGGAATCAGAAGTGGAGAGAGTGACCAGCCTCAAGTTCCTGGGTGTCAAGATCTGAGAGGATCTAATCTGGTCCCAACATATCAATGTATTTTTAAAGAAGGCAAGACAGCGACTGTATTTCCTTAGGAGTTTGAAGAGATTTGGTGTGTCAACAACTACACTCAAAAACTCCTAAGTTGTACCTCCTACCATTCTGATAGGCTGCATCACTGTCTGGTATGGAGGGACCGAAAGAAGCTACAGAAGGTTGTAAATCTAGTCAGCTCCATCTTGGGTACTGGCCTACAAAGTGCCCAGGACAGCTTCAGTGTCTCAGAAAGGTAGCGTCCATTATTAAGGACCTCCAGCACCCAGGGGTCCAGCATCCAGAAGGCACACACGCAACGATTCAGGAACAGCTTCTTCCCCTCTGCCATCCGATTCCTAAATGCACATTGAATCTTTGGACACCATTTTTTTTTAAATAAACAGTATTTCTGTTTTTGCACATTTTTAAAAAATCTATTCAATATACATAATTGATTTACTTGTCTATTTATTATTATGATTTTAATTTTATTTATTGTATTTTTCTCTGCATTGAACTGCTGCAGCTGAGTTAACAAATGTCACGTCACGTGCCGGTGATAATCAACCAGGTTCTGCTGTTGACAGAATTAATCAGAGGTTATATGTTGAAGTACGTGAATGGCTCACATCATCACAGCAGCACACGACACGGACACGGATCGATGTCCGGTGCCACGGAGCGCAAGACGACCGGGGGCCCTCCGCTGCCGCTGCGATCGGGCCAAAGTAAATGACCACACAGAAACAGGCCCTTCGGCCCATCCAGTCCCTGCTAAACCACTTCGTCCCATTGACCTGCCCTGGAACCGTACCCCCTCCCCTCCCGTCTGAACGTTGAAATCGAGCTCAAGTGCACCACTTGTGCTGGCAGCTCGCTCCACACTCTCAACGCCCTCTGAATGAAGACGTTTGTCCTCATGTTTCCCTCGCCTTTCACCCTTAACCTGTGACCTCTGTGATCTGGATCTATCATCCGTGTCGTCATCTCCCGCCAGCTCCACCGTTGAGGGCTTGTTAGGATCGCTCTTGACCTTTACCCTCTTGGCTGACCCAATCAGAAGCTGAGCTCCAGGCGGCATCGTTTTCGGGATCTCAGGAACTCAGAACCCCCTCCACCATGGCGAGGTGACGATGCTCGGAGAAGGATCTGGGCTTGCTCGTGAATATTAGTCAAAAATTCATTAAAATATTATTATCAAACTGTGTCAATGTAACCCTATGCTAGCTTGAGATTCATTTTCTTTCAGGCATTTACAGGAAAATAAAGAAATACAGTAGGATTTGTAAGATCATAGGAGATAGGAGCATAATTAGGCCATTTGGCCCATCAAGTCTGCTCTGCCATTTCATCAAGGTTGTATTGGGTTCAGTCCTGATCGGCTCGTATAATGAAGAGAGTGGAAGCTTCAGAGAGGGTGCGGAGGGGATTCACCAGGATGCTGCCCGGATTAGAGAGGGTGCAGAGGAGATTCACCAGCATGCTGCCTGGATTAGAGAGGGTGCAGAGGAGATTTACTGGGATGCTGCCTGGATTAGAGAGGGTGCAGAGGAGATTCACCAGGATGTTGCCTGGATTAGAGAGGGTGCGGAGGGGATTCACCAGGACGCTGCCCGGATTAGAGAGGGTGCAGAGGAGATTCACCGGGATGTTGCCTGGATTAGAGAGGGTGCGGAGGGGATTCACCAGGACGCTGCCCGGATTAGAGAGGGTGCAGAGGAGATTCACCAGCATGCTGCCTGGATTAGAGAGGGTGCAGAGGAGATTTACCGGGATGCTGCCTGGATTAGAGAGGGTGCAGAGGAGATTCACCAGGATGCTGCCTGGATTAGAGAGGGTGCAGAGGAGATTCACCAGGATGCTGCCTGGATTAGAGAGGGTGCAGAGGAGATTCACCAGGATGCTGTCCGGATTAGAGAGGGTGCAGAGGAGATTCACCAGGATGCTGTCCGGATTAGAGAGGGTGCAGAGGAGATTCACCAGGACGCTGCCTGGATTAGAGAGGGCGCAGAGGAGATTCACCAGGATGCTGCCTGGATTAGAGAGGGTGTAGAGGAGATTCACCGGGATGCTGCCTGGATTAGAGAGGGTGCAGAGGAGATTTACCGGGATGCTGCCTGGATTAGAGAGGGTGCAGAGGAGATTTACCGGGATGCTGTCTGGATTAGAGAGGGTGCAGAGGAGATTCACCAGGATGTTGCCTGGATTAGAGAAGGTGCAGAGGAGATTCACCAGGATGCTGCCTGGATTAGAGAGGGTGCAGAGGAGTTTCACCAGGACGCTGTCCGAATTAGAGAGGGTGCAGAGGAGATTCACCAGGACGCTGCCTGGATTAGAGAGGGTGCAGAGGAGATTCACCAGGATAATGCATGGATTAGAGAGGGTGCAGAGGAGATTCACCGGGATGCTGCCTGGATTAGAGAGGGTGCAGAGGAGATTCACCGGGATGCTGCCTGGATTAGAGAGGGTGCAGAGGAGATTCACCAGGATGCTGCCTGGATTAGAGAGGGTGCAGAGGAGATTCACCAGGATGTTGCCTGGATTAGAGAGGGTGCAGAGGAGATTCACCAGGATGTTGCCTGGATTAGAGAGGGTGCAGAGGAGATTCACCAGGATGCTGCCTGGATTAGAGAGGGTGCAGAGGAGATTCACCAGGATGCTGCCTGGATTAGAGAGGGTGCAGAGGAGATTCACCAGGATGCTGTCCGGATTAGAGAGGGTGCAGAGGAGATTCACCAGGACGCTGCCTGGATTAGAGAGGGCGCAGAGGAGATTCACCAGGATGCTGCCTGGATTAGAGAGGGTGTAGAGGAGATTCACCGGGATGCTGCCTGGATTAGAGAGGGTGCAGAGGAGATTTACCGGGATGCTGCCTGGATTAGAGAGGGTGCAGAGGAGATTTACCGGGATGCTGTCTGGATTAGAGAGGGTGCAGAGGAGATTCACCAGGATGTTGCCTGGATTAGAGAGGGTGCAGAGGAGATTCACCAGGATGCTGCCTGGATTAGAGAGGGTGCAGAGGAGATTCACCAGGATGCTGTCCGGATTAGAGAGGGTGCAGAGGAGATTCACCAGGACGCTGTCCGGATTAGAGAGGGTGCAGAGGAGATTCACCAGGACGCTGCCTGGATTAGAGAGGGTGCAGAGGAGATTCACCAGGATAATGCATGGATTAGAGAGGGTGCAGAGGAGATTCACCGGGATGCTGCCTGGATTAGAGAGGGTGCAGAGGAGATTCACCGGGATGCTGCCTGGATTAGAGAGGGTGCAGAGGAGATTCACCAGGATGCTGCCTGGATAGAGAGGGTGCAGAGGAGATTCACCAGGATGTTGCCTGGATTAGAGAGGGTGCAGAGGAGATTCACCAGGATGTTGCCTGGATTAGAGAGGGTGCAGAGGAGATTCACCAGGATGTTGCCTGGATTAGAGAGGGTGCAGAGGAGATTCACCAGCATGCTGCCTGGATTAGAGAGGGTGCAGAGGAGATTCACCGGGATGCTGCCTGGATTAGAGAGGGTGCAGAGGAGATTCACCAGGATGCTGCCTGGATTAGAGAGGGTGCAGAGGAGATTCACCAGGATGTTGCCTGGATTAGAGAGGATGCAGAGGAGATTCACCAGGATGTTGCCTGGATTAGAGAGGGTGCAGAGGAGATTCACCAGGATGCTGCCTGGATTAGAGAGGGTGCAGAGGAGATTCACCAGGACGTTGCCTGGATTAGAGAGGGTGCAGAGGAGATTCACCGGGATGCTGCCTGGATTAGAGAGCATGTTTTATGAGGTGAGGCTGAGCGAGCTGGGGCTTTTCCCTTTGGGGCAAAGGAGGATGAGAGGCGACTTGATGGAGGTGTACAAGATGATAAGAGGCAGAGATCAAGTGGACAGCCAGAGACTTTTCCCCAGGGTGGGAATGGCTAATCCGAGGGGGGGCAATTCTAAAGTGATTGGAGGAAAGTTATTTACACCGGAGGGTGGTGGGAGTGTGGTCGAGGCAGGTACATTAGTGATATTTAAGAGACTCTTAGATAAGCACGTGGATGATAGAAGAATGGAGGGATATGTAAGAGGGAAATCCTACATATCTTACAGTAGGTTAAAGGGATAGCACAACATTGTGGGCTGAAGGGCCTGTACTGTGCTGGAATGTTCTATGAAATCCAATAGATTCAACCACATGGGCAGAAGAAAGTGAATTTTGAACAGAATGTGACGTTGAGATTCCGGATACAGGGACCAGGGCCTCGTCTGTATCTTTATTTATTTTGGGGTTCAGCGTGGAATAGGCCCTTCCATCGCACTGAGCCACACCGACCAACAACTCCCCCCCCCCCATTTAACCCCAGCCCAATCGGGGGGCAATTCACCGTGACCAATTAACCTAGCAACCGGACTGCGGGAGGAAACCGGAGCACCCGCAGGAAACCCGCGTGATCGGCGAGCAGAACGTACAGAGACTCCTCACAGAGGGCGCCAGAATTGAACTCTGACCTCCGACACCGCGAGACGTAACAGTCTCACGCTAACCCATACGCCACCGCGGCGACTAGAATTGCAAACTCCCAGGCTTTTGATTTCCCACATTTCGGGTACATTCGCAAAACATCGGGGACAAGAGGAGACCTGGAAGGGGGGTTTATAACATCGTGAGGGGGGTGAGGTCACACAGTCTTTTTCTCAGGGATAGGTGGGGGGGGGGGGGAATACTACAAACAAGAAGTCATTTTGGTCTAAGGTCGGAGACGAACATTTTCAACGTCAGAGGTGGGTTCATCTGACGGAGACCTACAGAAAGTGTCCGATACGGACTAGTCCATCATGGGCAAAGCCCTCCCCACCACTAAGCAGCGTCCATCATCAGGGACCCCCACCACCCAGACCATGCTCTCTTCTCACTGCTGCCGTCAGGAAGGAGGTACAGGAGCCTCAGGTCCCACACCAACAGGTTCAGGAACAGCTATTACCCCTCAACCATCAGGAAGGAGGTACAGGAGCCTCAGGTCCCACACCAACAGGTTCAGGAACAGCTATTACCCCTCAACCATCAGGAAGGAGGTACAGGAGCCTCAGGTCCCACACCAACAGGTTCAGGAACAGCTATTACCCCTCAACCATCAGGAAGGAGGTACAGGAGCCTCAGGTCCCACACCAACAGGTTCAGGAACAGCTATTACCCCTCAACCATCAGGAAGGAGGTACAGGAGCCTCAGGTCCCACACCACCAGGTTCAGGACAGTCATTACCCCTCAACCATCAGGAAGGAGGTACAGGAACCTCAGGTCCCACACCAACAGGTTCAGGAACAGCTATTACCCCTCAACCATCAGGAAGGAGGTACAGGAGCCTCAGGACCCACACCACCACGTTCAGGAACAGTTATTACCCCTCAACCATCAGGAAGGAGGTACAGGAGCCTCAGGTCCCACACCAACAGGTTCAGGAACAGTTATTACCCCTCAACCATCAGGCCATTGTGGGTAACTTCACTCACCCCAACCCTTCACAACGCCATTTCACAACCCATGGACCCACTTCCTGTGACTTGACAACTCATTTCCCTGGTATTATTCATTTACGCAATCCATCCTTTGTAATTCTGTTTGTCAGATCTTTGTGTGTAGCTTTTCATAAACTACATGCTGACACTCGAGAGGGTTCAAAGGAGGTTCTGGAAAATGATCCCAGGATTGACTGTCTGTTGGCTCAGGGCCAGTATTCACTGGAATTCAGAAGAACGAGGGGTGACCTCATTGAGGCCTGTCGAATGATGAAATGCCTCTGCAGAGTGGATGTGGAGAGGATGTTTCCTGTGGTGGGGGAGTCTAAGACCAGAGGTCACAGCCTTTTCACAGAGGGGCGTCCTTTTAGAACAGAGATGGGGAGGAATTTCTTTAGCCGGAGAGTGGTGAATATGTGGAATTCATTGCTACAGGCAGCTGAGGAGGCCGAGTCGTTATGTATATTTAAGACAGGGGTTGATAGATTCTCAATTGGTCAGGGCATGAAGGCAGGAGATTGGGGCAGAGAGGAAAATGGCCATGATGAAATGGCAGGGCAGACTCGATGGGCCAAATGGCCTAATTCAGCTCCTATACCTTATGGTCTCTGCAATGCCCTGAGGCGGGGTGGAGACCAGATCACCGGAGATGCTCCAGGTGGAGTTGGATGATCGAGGGTGGGCGGGGGATTGACATGGGGGAGGAGGGTCCGATGAGGAGCCAGCTACCCCCCGAGCACAAATCTCACTTGTGCTCAGCAAGTGGGTTGAGTTGAGCTGTTCTCCGATCACGGCAATTTACCCGCCAACCACCTCGTCCTCCTTTTATAACCTGATGGTACTTTTTTTTTTAAAAGCGGCTTGTGCATCGGCCATCAGGACTGGGACCACACGCTTCCCGTTCTGCCTGGCGATCCGGCGGCCTGCATCTGACGCCCCGCGGGAGCTCGTGCCACCTTTAGCGTCCGTGAGGGAGGAAGTGTGGCTCCCCGGCGGAGGCCTGCAACATCGATCAGAGAACCACTCAACCCAGCCGTCAGCTACGCACCCTGCGAATTATTCCAACAGCTCCCGGCGTCAAATGCTCCGGGAACCGGTTGATGTTATTACAGACGGAGAGAGACCTCCGTCGGTCAGGGTTCGACCATGGATTTTGCCCAAAGCGACTGGTTTTAAGGCACCAGAAACTCGCCTTTGTCCCTCCTGTTGGGTAGATACAGTTTCCACCAGGCTCAGTTGCTGAGCCACACTCGAAGGCCAGGAGGCTACTTGAGACGCACGCCATCGAGAACATTTAATAGGTAGTGGCAGCTACAACCACTACCTCCCCCGGCTACAACATCCAGCGTATCCGGGGACATCCTGGGGCTACACAGCGCGCCCACATCTTAAAAACCCCAAATTCAGAAGAACGGGGGAAGAGGAACTCACTGAAACCTATCGAATATTGAAAGGCCCAGATAGAGTGCACGGAGAGGATGTGGGGAGAGCCGAGGGCCAGAGGGCCCAGCCTCAGGATAGAAGGATGTCCCTTTAGAACAGAGAGGAGGAGGCATTTCCTTTAGCCGGAGGGAGGGTGGATCTGTGGAGTTTGTTGCCACAGGCGGCTGTGGAGGGCCGAGTCACTGGGTGTGTTCAAAGTGGAGGCTCGTGACTAGTCAGGGCATCTGGAGTGAAGGGGAGAAGGGCAGGAGAAATGGGGTTGAGAGGGTTAATGAATCAGCCACAATCGAATGCCAGAGCACACTCGATGGGCCTAATTCTGGGTGAAGAGTTTGCCCCGCTCACCTTGAACCTCGCTCCAAGTACGATCAGTGGGTACACCTGCTCGTTAATGCTGACATCTAACCAGCCAATCACGTGGCAGCAACTCAATGCATAAAAGCAAGCCGACACGGTCAAGACCAAACATCAGGACGGGGAAGAAATGTGACCTAAGCGAGTTTGACTGTGGAATGACTGCTGCTGCCAGACAGGGAGGTTTGAGTATCTCAGTAACTGCTGATATGGCATTTTACACACAACAGCCTCCAGGGCAGGCATTCCCAGCCCTTTTTTAAGCCATGGACAAGCAAAGGGCCTGTGGGCCCCAGGTGGGAACCCCCGCTCTCGAGTTTACAGAGAACGGTGTGAAAAATTAAATAAAACGTCCAGCGATCGGCAGTCCTGTGGGCAGAAGAGCCTTGTTAATGAGGGAGTCAGAGGAGAATGGCCAGGCTGGCTGAAAGTGACAGTAACTCGAACAACCACGCGTTACAACAGAGGAGAGCTCTGGATGCACAGCGCATCGAACCTTGAAGAGGATGGGCCGCACCAGAAGACCAGGCCGGGTTCCACTCCTGTGGCCACTTTATTAGGTACACCCTCCGCACCCAAGGGATGGTCTGCAGGCCACGGTAACCAATTTAGAAACCATCATGGGGAGACAGCTATATTGCAAGAGTTTATAAAGTTAGGTGCAGAGGAGAACACACACATAGTCTATGTGAAGGAGCACAGATGGCATGGTTAGCGATGATTTTGAGGTCTAGACTACTAACGCGAGGATGTAACCCCCCAGGCTTTAGAAGGCTTTGGTCAGACCACACTTGGAGGATTGTGAGCAGTACTGGCTTTGGAGAGGGTCCAGAGGAGGTTCACGAGAATGGGAATGAAAGGGTTACTGTGTGAGGAGTGTTTGATGGCTCTGGGCCTGTACTTGCTGAGTTTAGAAGAATGGTGTGGTGGGGGGGGGAGAGATCTCACTGAAACTTATCGAATATTGAAAGGCCGAGATAGAGTGGACGTGGGGGGATGTTTCCGATAGTTGGGGGGAGTCTAGGACCAGAGGGCACAGCCTCAGAATGAGGGACGTCCCTGAAGAACAGAGGTGAGGAGGAATTTCTTCAGCCAGTGGGTGGTAAATCTGTGGAATTCATTGCCACAGACGGAGGTTGATAGGTTTTTGATTAGTCGAGGGTGGCAAGGGATATGGGGAGAAGGCAGGAGAATGGGGTTGAGAGGGAGGACAAACCAGCCATGCTCGGAATGATAGAACAGACTCGATGGGCCGAAGGGGCTAGTTCTGCTTCTGAGTCTATGCGCAAGTATTGCTGGGGCGGGGAGGACAGGCGAGAGCCTCGGAAGAGGTCGCTGGAGCAAAGAGGAAGCATCTCTGTCACCCACCCGCCCGCAGTGCGGCCCACCCTGCACAGAGGGGCAAACAGCCCTCAAACAGGGAAATGAGAAAAAATAAAAACTGTGACCGTTCGGCATGTGAACAGGAAAGTGGTTGTGTGAGGTGGAGCTGATCAGAAAACCAAAGGGTGTGGGAACTCCATAAATGAGAACTGACTTTCCGCTGCGGTGGAGATGCTCTCTCCTGAACACTGAGAGAGACAACGGGTGTGCCGTCACAGAGAGGAGGGGGGAGAGAGAGAGAGGGGAGAAGAGAGAGAGAGAGGGGAGAGAGAGAGGGGGGAGAGAGAGAGGGGGAGAGAGTGAGAGAGAGAGAGAGGGGAGAGAGATGAGGAGGGGGGAGAGAGAGAGAGGGGAGAGAGGGGGGAGAGGAGAGAGAGAGAGGGGGAGAGAGAGAGTGAGGGGGAGAGTGAGAGAGAGGGGAGAGAGAGTGAGGGGGAGAGAGAGAGGGGGAGAGAGTGAGGGGGGGAGAGTGAGAGAGGGGGAGAGTGAGAGAGAGGGGGGGAGAGAGAGTGAGGGGGAGAGTGAGAGAGAGAGGGGGGAGAGAGTGGGGGAGAGTGAGAGAGGGGGGAGAGAGGGGGGAGAGTGAGAGAGGGGAGTGAGAGAGAGAGTGAGAGAGATAGAGGGGAGAGAGAGAGGGAGAGTGAGAGAGATAGAGAGGGGAGAATGAGAGAGAGAGTGGGGAGAGTGAGAGAGACAGGGGAGGGGGGGGAGAGAGTGAGAGAGAGAGGGGAGTGAGAGAGGGGGAGAGAGAGAGGGGAGAGAGAGTAGAGAGGGGAGAGTGCAGAGATAGAGAGAGGAGGAGGGAGAGGGGAGAATGAGAGAGACAACGGGTGTGCTGTCACAGAGAGAGTGAGGGGGAGAGTGAGAGAGAGAGGGAGAGAGAGAGTGAGGGAGAGGGAGGGGGGGAGAGTGAGAGAGAGAGAGGGGAGAGAGAGGGGAGAGTGAGAGAGAGGGGCAGTGAGAGAGGGGGAGAGAGAGAGATAGAGAGGGAGAGAGAGGGGAGAATGAGAGAGACAACAGGTGTGCTGTCACAGTAGAGAGAGGGGAGAGAGAGTGAGGAGAGGGAGAGAGAGAGGTGGAGTGAGAGAGAGGGAAGAGGGGGGAGAGAGAGAGTGAGGGGGAGAGTGAGAGAGGGAGAGAGAGGGGAGAATGAGAGAGATAGAGAGGGGAGAATGAGAGAGAGAGTGGGTGAGAGTGAGAGAGACAGGGGAGGGGGAGAGTGAGAGGGGAGTGAGAGAGGGGGAGAGAGAGAGGGGAGAGTGAGAGAGATAGAGAGAGGGGGAGAGGGGAGAATGAGAGAGAGACAACGGGTGTGCTGTCACAGAGAGAGATTGAGGGGGAGAGTGAGAGAGATAGAGAGAGTGAGGGAGAGGGAGGGGGAGAGTGAGAGAGAGAGAGAGAGGGAGAGAGTGAGGGGAGAGTGAGAGAGGGGGAGAGGAGAGAGGGGAGGAGAGATAGAGAGAGGGGGAGAGGAGGGGAGAATGAGAGACAACGGGTGTGCTATCACAGAGAAGAGAGGGAGAGAGAGAGTGAGAGAGATAGGGAGGGGGAGAGTGAGAGAGATAGGGGGAGAGGAAGAGAGTGAGGGGGGAGAGTGGAGAGAGGGTGGGGGAGAGAGAAGGGAGAGAGAGGGGAGAGGAAGAAAGTGAGGGGAGAGTGAGAGGAGAGAGAGAGGTGGGGGGAGAGAGAGGTGGGGGAGAGAGAGGGGAGAGGGGGGATGGGGAGAGAAGAGAGTGTGTGTAATAAAGGGAGAAAGACAGAGAGAGTGGCAAAGGGAGCGAGACAGACAGAAGGAAAGAGAAAGAAACAGAGTGAACAAGACAGCGAAAGAGGCAGAGAGAGGGTGAGACCGATATACAAAGGGAGAGACAGACAGGGTGGAGAGAGAAAAGAGAGACATAGAGACTGATAGAGTGAGCGAGACAGACAAGGAGAGAGATATAGAGATCACGAGATTGGGAAAGCCTCTCTGGATAAATCCCCCTGCTGCAGACGGGCTGGCTGACAACTCAGAAGAGTGGAGAAGACCCCAGCCAGATGACCCTAAAATAACACCCCAGGGTGGTGGGCAGCTGAGCATTAAGGCCTCGCGCCCTCATTCGAGGGATAGGACCCTCGGGCTTTCAAACCAGCAGCCACACTCGATCAGCCCGATCTAATGGGTGTGGAAAGTGCAAATACTGTCCGATCATTTCTAAATATTGCTTGGGCGTTGGTGCTAACTCAATAGAGCGTGGGTGCACTTGAAGGCAAACTATCCATTGAATGCACTTTTGTAGCAGAGAAATATAATGTATCCTGCGTACATTGAACCTTCTAAATGTTCAAAGACTGATTACACTGGACAACCAATGTTTTTCGAAAGTGTGGCTTCCTCAGAATCTTTTAAGTTTATGATAGACGGCTGGAGCTGACTACTTGCATCATGTAGGGAATTTGGAGAAATGAGGAAAATAACTTTTATTCAACATTGAAGACTGTATCAACTAGGCTTATACTCGCTGGAATTTAGAAAGATGGAGGGGGATATTATTGAAACATATAAAAATCTAAAGGATTGGGACAGCTAGATGCAGGAAGATTGGTTTCCAATGTTGGGGACGTCCCAGAACGAGGGGTCACAGTTTAAGGATAAGGGGAAGGCCTTTTAGACTGAGATGAGGGAAAAACTTCTTCACACAGAGAGTGGTGAATCTGGGGAATTCTCTGCACAGGAAACAGTCGAGGCCGGTTCATTGGCTATATTTAAGCTGGAGTTAGATATGGCCCTTGTGGCCTAAAGGATCGGGGGTATGGAGAGAAGCAGCAGTACAGGGGTCTGAGTGATGAGCAGCCATGATCATTACTCGAATTGGTGGTGCAATGCACCTCAAGGCCGAATGCCTACTCCTGCACTATATTTTTGTTCCTAATAATGTCAGTCTAAATCGCATAACCTGTGCTTAAATAGTTCAACTAAGCAAAAATTTTTGTTGATGATTTTCAATTGTGCTCAGTGTCTCTGAGCGTCTCTCGCTGAAGTTTCCAACAACAATCAAGCCAGCATATGATAAATTCCAGTTGCCCTTATCCAACAAT